>NW_010337284.1:0-11509 GCF_000700745.2 Antrostomus carolinensis | reverse complement strand
GAATGCTTCCAGAGCTCAGCAGGGCGGTGAGCATCTTGCCTCAGCTCTCCCCATGCTCACGGTGAGGTGGGAGCACTTTCACAAGATGTTTACACAACCAAAAGTAGCTGTTAAGCAGTCCTTGAAATTGCCCAAATAATACTTCCCAGTAACACCTGATAAGGGTGCCTGAACAGACGTGCAGAGAAGCATCAACAAGTGCAGTTCTGCCAAATTCAAGACCCCCCCTTGCCTCCATGCCTTGCAAAGCTTATGCTGAGATGTGCAGACATGAAAAAAAAAATATGTTAACGCAGCCATGATTCCCTATCTTCATGAAGAAACCTGGGCCCAATGCCACGCAAGTTAGGAACAGAAGTAATCTAGAAAGGAGCTGTTTCTCTGTAGTTAAAATTCAGATTTTTACTCCAGACGGCAAGTCCTTCTGTCATATGGACAATGCCATTTTACCCAGAAAATCTGCAAAGCAATAGAGAGGGGAACAGGCAGGGAAATTTGAGATTTAGCTCTTACATGGGATTAATTACTAACATCTGTCATGTTTTATTTTCCCTGCTAGCTTCCAGCTGCAAAGCCAAGCCTCAGCCTCCTCCAAGCCCAGCTCCCACAGCAGCACATCCCAGGCAGCAGCCGCTCGCTCCTCAGCTGTGAGCAGCCACAGCAGGGGACAGCAGATATATTATATTTAGCTTCGTTCCCGGCTGCCCAGTGGGCAGCATTGCTCACAGCCCGTGACTCCTGACTTCCCCCGGCGTGGTGTTGGGTGCAGAAACACTGCTGTTAGCTCAATCTCTTCACAAAAGGCAGTCAATGAGGGAGTACAGCAGAGGTTTGGAAAGAGAGCGTGGCAACAGGGGAGCTGTCCACACACACAGGATTTGTACCAGAGCTGGAAAACGCTGCTTGAGTCCGGCTGCGCTCCCACCTGCACTCCTTCCCCCTCACTTGGTCAGGCCACAGGTAGGAAAAGGTGCTGGATAGTCAATGAGTGCAAGAAAAACAGTGTTACACACAGGCCAGGAGTTGCCATGACATAAGCCTCTGCCCTCTGCTCTGTTTTTTTTTTTTCTGTTAAAAAAAACCAAACCAAAACCACGTTATCTTTATGTCCCTTTGCAGAGATGGGTTTACTGTCTGACCTTTTGGTTCTGTTAGTATTCTTAGCCTTGGCTCAGTCTGACTGCTTGTTTTTCTATAGGGTCTCTGTCTATCTGCAGCCTGAGTCAGAATTTGTTTCCTCACATAGACATGCAGCAGAGAGATGGAAAGTTCACAGCTAAAATGGCCCCTGAGTGTCCAAGTTAACTCCAGACAACAGAGCACTCCACAACGAGAATGAAAATACTCTTATTGCTTATCTTTCTAGAACTGATTAGCAGTGAAGTGCTAACAGACTTGAACTTTGTGCATGCCTCATAATCCCAAGTTTAGACCCTAAATAACATTTTAATGTGAAAAAGCACCTACCTGTCATCTCATCCTGTGGCAGTAAGGCACTACACAAAGCATCGCTGCATGGCAAAGGTCATCCGAGCTAGGCTGAGCCCTGTAATTGCTTAAGAAGGAGAACTGGAGAATACCAGAAAAGTGGGCATTCCTCAAACAAGGCTTTCCAAAAGACTTGGCCTTCTTGACAGAAACAGAGAAAGGAGAAGAGAGGAAAAGGCTGCAGTGCTGGCAACAAGAGCTGAGGGCTGAGCAGGGTACAGCTCCTGGGCTCCACTGCTCTGCCTTCCCTGGTGAGACAGAGCCTTTCTCTCCCTTTGTGGGAAGTTCGTTAAAACTCAATAGAGAGAGGAAGAGATAGGAGATGAAGGGGAGTTTACACAAGAGCAGACAGCAGGAAAAGGAAAGGAAGGAAAATGAGGTTGAAGAAAACAGGGAAGGGTTGTAAAAAAGTGCTAATGAGAGTATGGCTGCCCTCTGGCAGCCCATGCAGAAATGGAAAGCAGGAGTTGAAAGCCATGGGTAACACTATTGATACTATTCAAATCACAATGACGTGGAGATTTGGAGATTGCATCTGGAAGGACCTCTTTCTTATTATTCCCTCTTGCAAAAAATCTCCCCCTCCCTTAGGATGGCTCCCTTCTCTCACGGGGATGCTGGAAGCAGGAGAGGCTGCCGTCACTCCCACTGACAGCTGGCACCCAGGACTTGCCTAATGCTCCTGGCAGCCATCCCTAAGACATCTCCTGCTTCCCCAAGCTGTGCAAAGGGGAAGCTGCATGCCAGAGCCCTGGAGGACCTCCCTCCTTCTCCTGGCCAGGATCACCTTGGAGCAGAAAGAGAGCAGTAAGCACTTTCACTCCTGTTTACTCAGGCCACAGTATTAGTGCTTGGCCTCACATGTACAGCTTTCTACAGCTATAGAAATTATTTTTAAAATGACAAAAAACCCCTCAACAACCATAAATTTGCCATCAGTACCTTCTTATAAGCAAATACAGTCCTTGTATCTTCATTAAGAAACAGAAGGAAAACCAAGGCTCTCGCCCTCTCTAAGCACCCCTTTGCTTTTCTGTTAGTTTTTCCATTTACCCAAATAACCTGCAAATATTTGGGGTCTCATTTCTTCTGTTCTTTAGGAGAGAACTGGATGCTCCAACTTGGTTATAATATTTGGGGCCCCAAATAATGGGACAACCTTATCAGTACAGGATGCAAAGGCTGCTCCACTTGTTAGCACACGGCAGGACAAGTCACTCAACAGCAAACCCCTGTGTCTCCCAACCCGCGCCTCCACTCCTCCCAGCGTCCCAAAAGACTCAGTCTCCCATTTTTTCTGGAAGCCATCACAGTGGCTGGGGACACTGTGAGTAGTTATCCACTTGAACACGACTAACCTGACCACCACACTCTCTCAGAGATGTCTACGTGTGATCTTAGCCCTTCCATGCAGTGAAACATCAACGATTTAGAGTAAAAGCGTTTTAAGTTGATACATTCTTTCAAAGCTGAGTCCTAGTGGAGCATGGCCACGTCTTATTAAAGCCCACGTCTGAGCTCCAGCCCAGCCCTCTCTGCCATCGCAAAACCACAGCAAGTCAGACCTGAAGCTTTTGCCCTTCCCAGCTCGCCCCAGCAGGGTGCTGTGCAGGGCCAAGGACGAGCACAAGCTGACCTGTGCTGTGTTTTCAGGGTCCGTCACAGGCTGCTCACCTTGCCTTCAGAAAAGGCACAGCGATGCGAGCCCAGCTCCAATCCCTCCCTCAGCAGGCGCGAGGCTGAGCCCTGGCCCCCATCCACCTGGACAGCTGTGCCCAGCTGTGCCACTTCAGCAGGGCTGAAGCACTTCCCCAACAGCCCCAGCCCTGCCTCCAGCACTGCTGACCTCAGCACAGAGAAGCCAGGCAAGGCGGAAATCATCCCTTTTGTAATGCCTCACTTCACTGTTTGCCTTGGTTTCAAAACAGATCCGGTTTCATATTCTAATTCCCACCCCACGCCCCCAGAAGAGCCCTGCCTGCCAGAAGTGAGCTCTCCTGCTGCTTTCCAGATGGAAAATGATGTGCAGGAACCTCCCACCTGTAGCCATCACCTGTTAGAATTTAAGCAAACTTTATTTCTCATGTATTTTCTTTTAAAGTATGACTCTAGAGTTGTAATAGTGAACAGAACTCTCCTTTTCTACATCTGAAAAGAAATAGATGTTTCCACAGTGCTGAGCCAGCAAGGCAGGGGGGGTTCCTTTAAACTTCAAAAATGCAAGTGGCCCCATTAAAGAAGTCTGAGCTTTCTTACATGCTTGTAACAGAGGACACCCCAAAGTACTTTGCTGAGTCCAGGACTCATGCACAGTTTTTATGAGCAGCTACAGAGTGTAAGAAAATAGGAAAAAGGAATTGTGCTTCTGGTTTTCATCAATATAGTTCATCAAATTAAATTTTCTGACCAGCTAGCAATGAGCCACAGCTGAATATGGTTCACACAACAGCATCAAGGTCAAAACCACCCCGCAGCCCCAGACTGAAGGCACAGCTATCCTGGTACTCCATTGCTCCCTAAGCATTACCTGGGAGTTAGACAGTAAAACAGAGGAGCCCTTAAAAGGCTGCTGCAAAGAGAAAGGTTATAAAGAGATTTCTATACCTATGCTTGACATCACAAGTAGTACTGAGCTGATGTTGCAGTCAGGAAGCTGGAGGTGTCATTAGGCAAATAACATTTTCAGGTGTCTCAGCATTTCAGCTGAGAGGGCAAGTTTAGTTTCAGGGCAGATAGTCCCAAGAACATTTTGGGATCTCTGCCGCAGGCTAATTTAAAGAAGTCAGAAAAACACCACTCAGATACGATTTAAGTGCAGCTGATCGTGCCTCGGACTGAAGGATGAACAACACAACTTCTTGGGGTCCTAGGCCTTCCAATTCTATGCTAGGCTTGAACATAAATGTTAGAATATACATTACTACATAACATTTTTTACATATTAATAACTCTCATCATCATTCAGACAGAATTGTCATGCTAAACGTTATGGTTTTCCCCATATTAACCCAACCAGAATGAATCAATGTTTTATTAGCATATTTTAAAATAACTTATAATATTTCATTACCCTCTGCAGTACCTTTTTTGCCAGTAGAACATTCTTGTCATTGCCAACATAACACTGTGTCAGTCCTTGCCAAACAAGAACTGATTACCCAAGCCAGTTTTTTCTGAGAACAAGGACCACCTTGTCACTGACAACAGACACCAGAAAAAAATCCTCCTTCACCCCAAACGCAGCTGTCAGCTTACAAACCCAGCCAGTTCTTTGTTCTTTTTCCCAGAATAACCCTTTCTTGCCACATTGTCAGACTGTTCTTTCAGAGCTGTTAGCCAGCATAATACTCACCTTAGGACCACATCACAAGCCCTCTCGAGAAATAAAAATGAACATATTCTTTCACCTGAAACTTGTGTGAAGATGTTCCTCTGTGATTTGTCATTGTTGGCTGTGCTCAGCTAAGGTTGACTTCTCCCTGTTAGCTTCCAGAAGGACCCCAAGTCATGACCTCCGCAAGGCAGGGAGACTTACACAGCTGCTGACAACTTATTCATACAAAATCCTGGTCCAGAGAGCAGCTGAAATCCACAGCAAACTGTAATGAATTTGTCACCCTGTATAACTAGGGGTTCTACATTCAGCATTGTTTTTTTACAACAGACACACAAAATTCACCTTTGCAGGAAAAAAAAAACATCAACTGTCTGCTCTCCATTGCAGAACCTGGTGTGTAGCAATATGTATTGGGTTTGGAGCAGGAAGGTCCAGAAGGGAGGAGAATTCTCAGTGGGAATTTTAAAAGGAGATAACAGAAGGGTAATAAGATACCATCTGTATGTTCTCCCCACCAAGTTTTCTTTCAGCATTAGAGAACAGCAAACTTACCACTCTGATACACAGGGGTAACCAGATTTTTACATACAGATATATAGACAGAAATGTTCCCTATCTCATGTATCTGGACCATCTTTAAAACATACAACTACAACCAAAGGCAAAAACTCTCAACTACACTGCTAACTATCCCCCAGCTTACTGGGGCATTCCAGACCAGTCACAGGTTTGTTTTCCATGTGTTATTTCCGCAAAGGTTCGACAGATTTTGTAGCGTACCAGGAAAGGGGAATGCAAATAAGATGCTATTTATTTCTAGGTAGCCAAAGGATTAGCTTGGAACTATTTTATAGCATTCTTTGTATGAAAACGTGTGATTATAAGAGCTGTTAAATAAGTAAATAAAAAGACGAGGTTAAGTGGACTAGACAACAGAACTTGGAATAACTAATTTATGATAATGTTTATTGCTGGTCTTCCTTAGGGTTCACTGAACAGTAATTTCAGGAATAGCTTCTTCCTTTCCCTTAGCCTGGGTCTCATTAGTCATGTTCCAAGGCAACAGGTTTCCATGACAGCAAACATTAAGTCTCTTGCAGCACAGCTACAAACACTAAGCTTTCACTACTATACTTCATCCTAGACCAGCTATCTTAACAAAAAAAAAATCCCTGAAAAATCCTAATAGACATTTAAATCAACAGCTATATTTTATTTGTACTCTGATTTTGCTAAGGAACATGCACGCTATTGAATTCAGTAGGAATGTCGTCAAATTCCCCAGAAGGATGCTTTTACCTGGCCTGAGCTCAGAAGTTCTTGGCAGCCGTCTAAAATAAAAATATAATGATGTAAGGTGATGATGCAGGCTCCATGCTCATGAAGGCATCATATAAAGTTAATGAAAATCCTACCACAAGGATTAGTTGCAGAACTGAGACCTTTGGGTTTAGTAATGTTATGAAGGGTGAGAATAACATCCCCCTCGCACAGGAGCTGTGCTCACAGAAATATTTTCAAACGCACTTTCAGTGGAGTAGGATGTCATGGACAGGCACGGATAGTTTTCTCTCACTATGAACTGTATTGAGCCTTGTTATTTTGAGGGGACTGTTGATTGAATGTCTCTGGGTATCTTTGAAACCCTCTCTCACACTGTTAAACTCTTCTAATCTTTCCTTACAAACTAATCTTTGTAGCACAAAGCAGCTGGCACAACAGGCACACCATGTTCCAATGACCTTTTGCACTAGGGCAAGGAAACCGTACTAATCCCTTCACACTTCTCAAGTCGACAGTGGATACATCAGTCTGGCAATGCTGGTTATTTCAGACGCTATACTTGTATGGCTGGCACAGGTACCCCTAGCTAACGTATTATTTTTTTTCCGTAAGGAATTATTGTTCATTTGAAATGAGAAAGAAGTCCTGCTGCTCTTCTTAGAACGACTGAAAAGACAGGCCTATGATGTCCTTATTCATACCAAGAAATCTTTTAGGAACTCCTGTTCTGATATACTCCAGAATTCAAGCAACGTGACAGTTAGAAGAGTCAGAGAATCACAGCATGGCTCAAAAAAAGAGTAAAAATGAAACTACTGAGGATTTCAGTGAAGAGAAGTCACTTAGAAAAGTAAAGAGCGGAAAGAGCCTCTTTGCACATTCTGAAGTGGCTTCTTAATCAATTAAACACTCTACTTTAAAAAACTTCATTTCAAACCACGGGAAAATAATATAGAACTCATACAATTTCATTAATTTACTATAAAATCAAATGTCTTCAGAGCTATTAAAAAGCCCTTCAGCAATTTCACTATTTTTTCAATGCTGAAAGTACGCCTTTGACATCAATACAGAGAAAACAGATGGATAAAGTAATTATAAAAAGAGCAGCATGATGCTATGAACCAGCTTATCACAGTTTTGCTAACAGACTAGGTAGGATAGGCAGAAAAGTGGGCTGACAATTATCAAAGTCATTGTGTTGTGTCAAAGCGCTTCCACCCTCCAAAAAAAATCCACAAATCCCCTCCCCAGTTCCATACAAACAGACTGGAAAGGAAGGAGCGATGAAAATATAGAATAAGCATGCAGGACACTTAAAGATTAGAAAAATCCCTGAAGGCAAATACTGACTGTATATCCCGGAAATCAAAGAAAGTATATGTTGAAGGGAAATGCGAATCAATGCTCAGATCATTCTGGCATATTTCTCTGATAACTTACCAGAGTAGCAGTTAGAGCAGTCTTATTAGCCGACTAGAGCAGCAAATAGAAGGAAGATAGAGAAAGAAATGGGCTGGTCCAAAAGGAAGTGTATTCTTATACTAGGTAGGTTAATCTTTTCGAAACAAGCTTGTGAAATCAGGGCCCACAACAATTTTGCTTTTAGAAAAAAAATTATTAATAGAGCAGAATAATCATTACATTCAAAATAATGGACATTTGTACAAAAGTAGAGTCATATGGTCAGCAGGGGACCAAAACTAGTAAAAATACCTCTTGAAAGTACTGTCAAGACTAACATTTTATGATGACAAAACCTGTAGCTAAAAGACATGGTACAAAACAAGTGTTTAGTCCAGCAAGGAGAAAAGAAACTAGATCAAGGGGAATAACAACTCTGAGAGACTCATATGCAGAGTAATGCGAGTACAGAATTGTTAAACCCTCTGCTACATTAGCTGACCTTCATCTTCACCATTATACAAACTCCTTTAGTTATTGGTTTTTGGTATTTCTCCGAGGATCTGGCACATTGGGAAGCAATTTCAGGAGGTACATTTTACAGGTGCATACAGCAGTTCTCTCTCCAGGTAGTTTTAACATTAAAATGCAGGCTTGTTCATGTACTCTTCCACGGTCTGGGGGGGGTGGGAGAAAAAGAGAAACAACTGATGCATTATGGAGCAGTACAGTAACATTCAAACAAATCCTCTTGTCCTCTTTGAAGACAGCTGTAGTTTTGCATGGAATTAGATCAGATTATTTAAAATGTAGAAATAATTCTGCTTTAAAAACCTTTAACAGCGTGTTAGAATCTGATCTTCAAATCACAACATACCATGGTTGTGGCTAAATTCATCATGTCTTGCTGGCCTTTGTACATAGCTGGCTTAGTTTCATGTGAAAATGCCAGACCACCGTGAAAAACTGACTCACGTAGTGTGTCCCTAGCTAGTTCTACCAGCGTGCTGTTTCCTTCAGTATTACAATGGATCCTTCATTACCTAGGAAAAAATGAAGTAAATCCATCACAGTCAACTGCTTTTGCCATTCTTGGCTCAATGGTAAAACTTACAGAAGAGAATTCCTGCAGGGTTCTGAATAAAGGTTATGTATCTGTGCCCTGTGGAAAAACTACACGGGTGTTTATGAATGAAAGTGGAATTTGCCAGCACATACTCTTTCTAATTTTGAATGTTAATGGTGGGACATCTGCTTCCAATGTATTAGTGAAACAGAACTGATTTTTCTGTATTTATATATACATATGTATATATAAAATATAATCTTAGATTATGTTCTTAAATTATATAAATAACTTAGATATGTCTTAATATAATACCAAGAAACTCTAGCAGCTAAACTGCGAGAGAACAGCAGCAGTATATAAAGAGCCTCCAGATGATTCCACAAGATGCAAGAAGGTTGAACTGAAAGCTTATGTAACTGCTACCTTTAACTGCATTGTTGTATCTACTAAAACTGAACGTAAGACACATTTGGATAATTAAGTATCAGAAGTGCTTAGCTGTATTGTAAGCTCCTGTCAAACAAGGAAGATGAGGTGTTTGCCTTTTGTCTTCCTCTGCCTTACCTCCTGCAACATGTCAGAGTCTTCTATGGCTTTCACTGCAGACTTCTTTGAAGTTTCTTGTACTTCTCCACCAATTATAAACTCATCAAGAATAAAATAAGCTTTTTCAAAATTAAAGATAATATCCAGCTCGCACACCTGCCAGAACAAAAGGACACCCCACATTTAAATCACTTTTACAGCATAAGCACTACTGGGCCAAAAGTTGTTAAGGTGATCAAATGTATTCAACATATGCACTCTCACAGCAGGCAGCAGGGTGAAGAAAGATACTGTTTAGTATGTAATCTTGCAGCTTCTGCAGATGTTCTCTTCACATACATAGCCTAGACTTACAGCAAAGATCTTACGCTTATTATATTTTATATAATACACTACATTCATACTGGTTTTCAGAGAACACAGCTAACTTCCTAGCCTACTAACCTTATAAGAGGTTTTACACAGCACCCGTAGTACGGGTTACATACATTCATGCAAAGTTTCACAGAGCAGGACAAATTCCCTGTCCTAGTGACCTTAGAGTCACCAGCTGCTTTTTGTTTTGAGGCGGTACAAATGTGAGTCATGGCACAGTGATTTAAAAAAGAGATGAATTAAGGTAGTGGGAACAATTTCAAGAAAATTTATAGAAAAGATGGGTCTCTTGTAGTCTTTAAAGGCATACTGAAAGACTTATTTGGACCTTCTTCAGGTCTTTTCTTTAAAAAAAATCTCACTTTATCTTTTTCCTCTTTATATGTCCTTAATTGTTACGTGATATTACGACAGAAACAAAACCAGTATATCTGAAGATGTCAGGAGAGAGAATTATTGTCACCCAGGGTTTTTTAAGTAATTTTTGTCAAGTTTTCCCCTCAAATTCTATTCCAAGACGGACATACAAAGCATCAGGATTAATTGGAGAGAGGGGAAAAAGGACAGAAAAACAATCTTATGATTTTATTTTATAAAATAATCTAATAATTAATTTCACTCTGGATTGAGTCTATGAGACAAGTAATGCAGATAGAAACATGAAGCAAAACTGCTTCAGATAACTCCTTGTTTATCAGACAGCCATTTTTTTGGAATGCCGTTCATGGGAGAAAGTGAAACCTACGTTTCCAAAGTATCTGTCCAGAAGTTCTACATATCGATGAACGACCTCTAGTGTCAGGAGCTCATTATCCTGGTCTTCTATTGCACAGCAGAAATACAAACTAGCATACCTAGGGAAACAAAGGCAAAAATGTGAGAGTGAACAGCTGGATCCTCAGTGCTCTGCTCATCTCTTGGAAGTTATGCAAATAACAGTTAACGTCTATCTGGTCTCTAAAATAGCAATTTTCTTTCATTGTTACAGTGTCCCAGAGAATGCTTAAAAAGATCAGATAATTTAACCTAATTAATAATTTCGTTAGAAAAACGAGCTCCTCCCTTTGCAAAGGGGGTTACCTCCAACAGTGGTCTTATGAAAACAAACAGTAAATTGGTAATACTCTAAGGTCTCCCTCATCTGCTGCAACAGCGCTACAATAAGTGGGGTTAATTAAACTGTAGAATGAGTTACTTCTCTTTATTTAAAAAAAAAAAAAAGGGGGGGTCAAAAATAAAGGTGGAAGCAAGTCTGCTGGCTATCAAATGACTGACACTGATTTATATAGGGCCAGAAAGCATGAAACTGCTTAGACCACACAATCTAATTTGCAGCAGTGTGCTGTACCTTAATGCTACTTTTGTTTTCTACAACTTTACAAGAATTAACAGGCAGTTAATGCTAGGCATCATGTAACTGAGGACCAGTGATTTGTTTGGAAAAGGAATTAGGAATTAACACTTTCCAGAGCAATAAGTATTTCAAAGACAAAATTTGACAAAATGTTGGAAGTGCCTCAGAACAGTTCATGCAACCTCCACAGGAGCCTGATAAAGCCCAGCACATGGCTCAGCAGGCTACTTTGAGGAAATAGGAGCAGTGAAGCCTAAAACCTACTAACAGAATTTCAACCAGCAATACTTATTAGGTTACTCCCATTTTTTTCATTTGACAGACTGTACAAGTATTTTCCACCCCACAATTTACCCTGCTGGTTTATCCAGGGACACTGTGCTGTTATACACAGACTGCCATTGGCAGGCTCCTACCAGCTTAGTCTAGCTTAGGGTTGTTTGCTGTTTTTCTTGAAGTGAGCCTTTATTTTCTTCTTCCAGCATGTTATTTATATGAAGAGTAATTATATGTTCTCATAAAATTACTCACACCTTTTGTAAACAAGCTTGAGGTCTTTCCAGTCAACAAAACTACTTGTTTTTTGATTGCGAGACAAAATAATCTGAACAATTTCTCGAATGATCTTTTTCTTCTCTTTATCAGGTAGCGT
>NW_010337283.1:0-5665 GCF_000700745.2 Antrostomus carolinensis | reverse complement strand
CTCCTCCCCAAGCCTGGAGTGCTGCATGGGGTTGCTCAGGAATCAGGTGCCCCATTTCCCCCCTCAGGAGCATCAGGCAACCAAACCAGGGCAGGATGATGCCCCAGCAGACCCTGATGTGCCAGTGGACCAAGCCAGGGTGGCCGGGCTGACTTTTGCAGGGGACAGCAGAGTTTTCAGGGCTGGGACAGTCCCTTTGGCCCAGGATATGGCTCATGGAGCGACAATCATTCCCTGCTGGGATCCGAGAAGGGAACGGCACAGGGTGTGAGGGGGCTGGGAGAGGGGAACAGGCAGCTTGACAGCAGGCATGCATGAGACATGCTTCCGTCCCTGAGCCATGGGGTGAGAAACATGGGGGCTTGAGAGCCTGGAGCTGCGAGAACTTGTGAGCAGGACACAGCAACCCGCTCCCAGTTAGACAGCCAGAGAGTCGGCAAGTGGCTAAATGGGATCCCCCTTCCTCCAGTCAAGGTTCTCCAAGGGGATCCAGTCTCAGGATCCTATAATTGTGGCAAAGGTCCCATTAAACCCAAATCCTTCCCATACACTCTTAACCTAATTAATTTCTAAAAGCAGGCGCTAGGAAAGGGAAAGCGCCGGAGAGATCTTTACCGAAATAGCGCCTGCGGAGGAGAGCCAAGACACGGCGGAAGTGGAGTATTAGCTCTGTGCAAAGTCTAAACACAGCCCAGAGGAGCAAACAGCTCCAAGACAACTGCTCACAGCTTGCCAGGTAATTAGCTGCTCCCCTAATTTGTCAAAACCTTTAAAGAGCTGCTGACTCCCCCCTTTCCACCCCTCTTCCCACAACAGCCCGGCACAGCTGGTACCAAGGGCATAACCCTGCCCAAGGAGGATTGGAAACACGAAGCCCAGCGCTGAGCAAGCACAGCCCCCCGCACGCTCCCAAGCCGGATTTATCCCCCTCCTCCTTCTCCCCCCACCGAGGTTTTGCCGTTCTCAGCATTTTTAGCCTTAACGGGGGTCGGTGCAGCGGCGGCAGGGCCTGGGCGCCCTGCAAGCTGCGGGAAAGCAAAGGAGAACTGATTTTGGAAGAGTTCCAGCTGCCTGTCGTGGGCATGTTCCTCCCTAACAGGCCCCGTGTTGTTGGAGCGGGTTGTTTTTCTGCCAGCCGTACAATGGGGTCTGGTTATTCATTGAAGAAAAAAAAAAAAAAAAAAAAATCCAAAAAAAAAAAGTCTCCAAGCAGGCACCACCCTCCATTCACAAACAATTCGGAGCGCTCCATTCATGCAGCCAGGAAAAAAAAAAAAGAAAAGAAAAATTTCCCCAGAGCTTAGCGCTGCCATTCAAGAAAAGGGAAACGAGTCTTCAGATCCTAACAGAGACCAGCTGGCCAAGCCCGGACTTTATGCAACGTTTGGATTCCTTACACAAACATGGTGGGGATGGCCAGCGCTGCTTGGCAAGACGTGGTCCCACCGCCAAGCTCATCGCTGCCAGGGTGGCGAGGCCAGAGCCAAGGGGTACCAAGGGTAGTGGTGAGAATCTGGGAGGGTCAGAGCTGGTTTTGGGTCCCCAGCGGGTGGGCAGGGAGTGGGGAAGACAGCAGGAGGGATCCCAGGGAAGGAGATGGCTCAAAGGCATGTAGGGGGCGTGAGTGCTTTTAACCTTTCCGGTCCTGCACTCAGCACTGTAATTAAAAGCTAAAAAAAAAAAACAAAAGGAGCGGTTTAACCATAGAGAGGCCTGGAGAACATGCCTCAGCACACCCGCACCAGGACTGAGCCACGGGAGAGCGAGAGCACCCGTGGGTGCCCAACGGCCCCTCTCAGGGTTGATTTAGCCCCTGGGATGGACGGACTCCAGGGAGGATGGACAAGAGGACCAGCTCCACATGTTGCTGCTGTGCCCAGTGGGCAAGGTGACACAATCAGGAGGGGATGATGGCCTCAGGTGTAACCCCCCCCAATGCTGTACCACCAGCCAAGCTGGAGACATGCCAAACATCAAACAAAAGGTCACCCATGGGAAAGGTGACACCCCAAAGCCATTCAGGGCCACCAAATCCCAACCAAGCAGGTTGTTCCCAACCATCAGCGTGATGGAATCTCTAAAAGGCCGAACCCAGAGGATGTTGGCTTTGCTGGTGGCACTCACCACCTGAGCCAAGGGGAAGGTGACCAAACCAGTGCTCCCAGCCTGGCCACCAGCCAGGCACCTTGGCACCCACTCAAGCCATAATCCAGGAGCCGAGCTCCAGGTCTGCCCCTCCATCTCCCGGCCTTACAGGACGCACCCAAGGTCACACCAGGAGAGGAGCCAGAAATAGAAGCCAGGCTCCTGCTTTCCTTCGATGAAACAACCCTTCCTCAGAAACAGAACCTCCCGCTTTCATTTCAGTGGGTAAGAAAACAAGCTCTGCACCCTGCCCATGGCTTTAGCCCCATGCCAGGGGCCACAAGTCCTCTGGAGCAAAGCCCTGCCAGAGGCAAACCTCTCATGGTTCTTCATCTCCCCAGAACAACCCCGTCACTCCCCAGTTATTTACAAAAAAAAACAACAAAAAAACCCAACTGAGATCTAATATTGTCCATACACTCTTCTCCCCAGGACCATGCCACCAGTGAACCCACACATACACCCAGTCAGGGATGTGGCCTGAGGGCCAGCATGGTGAGCTTGGCCAGCATCACCCATGGCCTCCTTGCCTTCCCAAGAGGATCCGCCACTTCTCCAGTTCACTTAAAAGCACCAAATCCAGCTCCAGCTGCTCAGTCCAGCACACAGAACTGCACATCCCTTTTTCAGAGGGATTTGCCCATCCCCACAATGGAATTCCTCCCCGGTGCAGCGACCTGAAGCCCTCCAGCACTTTGTTGCCAAACCCCAACTTTAAACTCACGTGTAGTCAGTTATCTTGGCTACAAAAATGGGAAGAGTGAGTGGGCAGCAGCCAAGATGCAGGCAGCTGCCGTGCCAGGAGGGTTTTTTTGGCAAGATAAAAAAGGATGCTGCAGTTGGGAGCATCTCGGACACTCGACGCGGCACACGTGGCTGCATTCCCCACAGCAATGGGGTCAAATCTGCACCTGGTTTGTCCTTTTTGGCTGCTGTACCAAGGAAGCTTGGCATCCCTGGGAACACCAGGGCCACGGAGAAGGAGATGAGGTTGCTTTGCTCAGGATAAAAGAGCAGCAGCTTCCACAGGGAGAAGGAACGGAGCTACACAACTGCAGGAGCCAAGTCTAACGCAAGTCCTCAAAACCCTCCCCAGCGCTGGCAGAGCAGGGCCGGGCCGGGCTCAGCTGGGCTCCCCGTCCCCTTCCACCCTAGTCTGAGCCCCAGAGCCAGCACATCCCCGCGCAAGCACCGAGGGGAACCTTGGCTGCCTCCCCAGGGAAAGGTACAGAAGAGGATTGTAGTGGGGAGTCCTGCGGGGAGATTGCCTTTCGAATAACAAAGTTGTTTCAACACCAGGTTTGCAGAAGGCGAGCAGGTCAGGAGAACATTTAAGAATCTTGACCAAATGCCTTTTCTTCCCCTCCGTGCCCCCTTTTTTTCTCCCTCTCCACTCCCCCTTTTTTTCTCCTTCCATTCCATGCATCACCCAGAGAAAAAACTTTGTCTCTCCTCTCTGAGCTCTTCAGGTTACAAGGAAACAAGAGACTGCCAAAAGGCACTGGAAACAGCTTCAGCTCCAAGAGCCACCCTCCCACGCATGCTGCAGTTTCTGCCGCTCCAAGCAAGCCAGGCTGCATGAGGATGTCAACAGCCAGTTGTGTTTCTGACTCTGGGCTCTCGCCTTTTATCTCAGGGGAGATGAGGCAAAAAAATAAAAAAAAAAAAATTAAAAAGGGCAGTTGAAACTTGGGCTGCCTGGAAGAGTTTAATGGCAAGCTTCCCACTCCAAAGTATCAAAGAGCAATAATTAACATGTGTTTACTGGAGAAGAAGATACCCTGCTGCATGCTGCGACAAAGCCGGAATGAAGAATCTGTTCGACTGCAGGCTAAATTTGATTTCCTTTGAGTTCTGTAGCTGCCTGGCTCAGCCACCACCACCAAGCTACTATTTCTGTTTGCCAGGTAACAACTCAAAACATCCTGATCCCCCCACATTTCACCTCTCCAAGGCCAGGAAAGCCAGCACAGCCACAACATGCCACCAACCATCCCCTGCCCTCACTGCTAACCCGTCCCGGCACCGAACCACAGCTCAAAACCAACTCTGGCTCTTATGCAATTCTAGAGTGGCTGCATTTTCACTGCCCTCCTTTGAAACACGCTCACTCGCCAGCGATTAATGCTGCTGAAAGCGGCTCCAGTTTCACCGCTCAGGTCCGGTCTTGCCAACAGCAGTTGGGCCAAGATGGCAAAAAAATCTCCAGCAACTGCAGAGATTGTGGCAAAGCGAGGAGCCCAGTGCTGGCTCTTGCAGCCACTTGAAAAGGAGCGTTTATGAGCAAATCAACGTTACTACAACCGAGCAGCGAGTCTCAGAGGAGCCCTAGAGATATTTCCATGCGTTTGGCTCCCATTTTCCTCATTTACAAAAGACAGAATATGACAAGTTTCATCTCGACAAACCCAAACCACACATACTTTCTCCCAAAAATCCCCAATTTCACAGTTTCAGCCCCCACAACAACCGCCTTCCCCAAGGAAGCGGCTCCAAACCCAGGGTGAGGTTTTGTACAAGCACCCAAAACATTTCCCCCCCCATCCCTCCACTGCCCTCCTCCAACCCAGAGAATAAAAAAAACAGAATAATCACTTACAGTTGTCGGATTGGAAATCTGGGACAAATTGTTCATCATCGGGGACCTGAGCTAAAAAAAACAAAAAACAAAAAAAGTGGTTTTATGGAGTTTTTTAGTTCTCAAAAAAAAAAAAAAAGCTTATGGAGAGATTTTACACAGCAAAAGTTAGAGGTGAAGACTTGCCTTCAGCTAGCCAAGCTTCTTGGAGCTGGCTGAGATCCTGGAAGAGCTCTGGAACAGAGTGAAAGACTTAAGTGCTCCACAGAAGAATAAAGAAAGCTGCCATTATTCGCAGGATTCTTTTGAAACTGATGGATCTGAGGAGAGCTCTTGTACGAGGGCACGGCCACCCAGGCCAGCCCTGCCTACCTTCCGAGTCATGGGCCAGGTCAGTCTCCAAAAGTTTCCTTTTCCTATCAGATCCTGGCCGGCCTCGGCCGTCCTCTGCACAGGACTTCTGCAAGGACCAGGGCAACAGAAGTTCAGGAGGGTGGCAGTGCCCAAGGACAGGGTGTCCCCCAAAGGATGGGAGGGCACCAAGGATGGAGGGTGTCCCCCAAAGGATGGGAGGGCACCAAGGATGGAGGGTGTCCCCCAAAGGATGGAGGGACCCAAGGGTAGGGGGTATCCCCAAGGATGGGGTGCCCCCAAAGGACAGGAGGACCCAAGGATGGAATGTCCCCAAAGGACGGGGAGGGGGGGACCCAAGAAGGAGTGGGGAAGGGACACAGGACAAACTTACCCCGGGGCCCATGAAGGGAACCTGCTGGTCGTAGAAACCGTCCATAGTGCGGGAGAGGCGGGCAGTGCCCCCAGCCCGCTCAGCATCGACGCCGCTGCGGGAAGAGGGGTCTCAGCCGGGCTGCGGCAGGTGCGTGGCTGGAGGGCGGTGGAGGAGAAGAGGAGGTCAGGATCAGGCCCAAGCCCCTCCCGCCCCCG
>NW_010337282.1:1052-1476 GCF_000700745.2 Antrostomus carolinensis | reverse complement strand
AAATGGGTGCCTTGGTGTCTCTTAGCAGACGACCACTCACTACAAGTGCTCGCTGTTTCTTTTTGTGGTTTCTAGCGTGTGCTGTGAGTACAGCTTCTCCTTGCAGAGCTTGCTCACAGGTGTCTTCACCTGTTAAGACAACATCTCTGTTCCTGCCTGGTATGTAGCAGGGTAGAGTGTGAAGAAGAGTCCTGCCTGCTCTTGCGGTCACCAGGCTCCACAGTGCCTTGCTCTGAGGAGTATCCACCCTAGGTGACAGGTGGTGAAATCCCTCATGTAGCTCTCTGCAGCCCTCTAACACCACACACTTCTGCCTGTCTCCTGTAACTCAGTTGCCTGGTGTGACAGACCCTCAGCCTGCTTGCACCATTCACAGGTATGTGCCTGTGCCTCAGGAGGAAGGCCTGGACACCCGTCATTGCAA
>NW_010337282.1:0-1022 GCF_000700745.2 Antrostomus carolinensis | reverse complement strand
CTGTCCGGGTGGAAACATCAGACGACTCAGGGGTCCTCGCTGTGGAAGCCCCAGCTTTTGCTCTGAGAGAAGCGCCCACCGCTCTGCTCAGAGGGGCAGATGGAGCTGACCCACACCATGAAGAGAAGCTGGGCCAACGGCCGCGCCAGCCTCCGTGCTGGCCCCTCTCTGCCCGCGGCGCCTGGATGCCGCCGCTTACGCTGTGGGGCCCGTTCCTGAGGCAAACCCCTGCCCGCCGCCATCAGCTGCTCCCCTGCAGGCCGCACAGGTGCCTGGGCCCCACGCCTGGGCAAGCACAGCCTCACTTATTCATTAATTATTTTGATTATTTTGAACTTGCTGCAGCAATCAAGAAATAAGTCCTTAAAAGATGAGGAGAACGAGGAAAGCAATGGCCATGTTGCTACAGATGTGTATTTTGGTATTTATGTCCCACACAGTTTTTCCCTCCTCTGTGTCTGTCACTGCTGTCTCCAAATGCAGTGACGGGGTATTAGCTACTTGGTTCAGCTGAAACAGCCATGTGTTCTAGACTTCCTACAAGAAGAACGGGGGACTTGATGGTATTAAAGAGGAGGAAGAAGAAAACACACTTGTAAGAGATGACAGTTTTAACCTTTTGGAAAATGGTCTGTATTCCTTAGGGAGCCTACTTCTAAAAGGAAATTCCTCACAAAAACTGTCCCTGCTTCTGCCTCAGGTGACTGTTTTCCAGCCAACAACGAGAGCCTGTGGGAGTCCCTTGCCTTCCCCCTCATAACAGCCTTCTGGGGCTTCCTTGGCTTTTATGCTCCCCCTGCCAGACAAGCTCCAGCACTTTGCGCCTCTCTCTTGGCAGGACAGAGCATCAGGCACCGAGGAAGCCATGGGGCAGATATTCTCTGCTGCAAGGGACGGCAGCACGAGCCAGCCACCCCAGGCAGCGACGGCGGAGGCCGCAGCACACTCCCCATGCCCCATCTGCCTGGGAGACATCACAAACGCGGCCTACGTGGCCTATTGCATGCACTGCTTCTGCTTTG
>NW_010337281.1:0-589 GCF_000700745.2 Antrostomus carolinensis | reverse complement strand
AAAAAAAAAAGAAAAAAAGATGCAAAAATCCCTCAGCGTCGCCAGCAATGAAAGCAATCGAGTAAAATCTTCGGCTTGCTGGATCTCAGCGAAGCGATACGGTAACTCAGCATTAAAAAAGGAGGAGAAAAAAATACTGGAAGGAAAAAAAAAAAAACTGGAAGGAAAAAAAAATACTGGAAGGAAAAAAAATATATATATTTCAACTCTCCCTCCTTCCTTCCTTTTTCTTTCTTTCTTTCTTTCCTCTTCTCTCCCTGTCTCCCTCTCTCTTACTCTCTCCCTCTCGTTTCCAAGACAGCAGCGGGGCGAAAGCAAATATCCTTTCCCCAAATCAGAGAGAAGAGGTTGGGTTGGGTTTTTTTTTTTCCTCTCTCTCTCTCTCTTTTTTTTTTTTTTTTTTTTAAAGTGCCCCTCAAACCCAACTACCAAGTCTCATGGCTTTTTGCCACTCCGGCTGTCAATCACAGGCGAGCTTGTCAAGGTGCTGAATGACTGATGATGATCCGCTGCGTGCGCTCCCACCGCGCACCGCACCGCAAAAGCTTTAATATATTGCGCTTTTTTTCTCTCTCTTTTTTTTTTTTTT
>NW_010337280.1:0-9403 GCF_000700745.2 Antrostomus carolinensis | reverse complement strand
ATATATATATACACATATATATATAAAAATTTGTTTACATGTTTGTATTTGGATATTCTTTTTTAATCATGGTTTTTTACCAAGGTTTTTCAGACCTGTCTCAGATTCTGTAGAAGTAGTGCAGCTCCCAGAAAAGGCAATGGACCAGATTAACCACTGATGCTGTTTCACACATATCGCAACCTCATCTGACTTGCACATATGTTATCCTGTTATTTTATCACTTGCATTCAGAAAATGCTGAAGGGAGCATACAGCTAGTGGAAGTTTCTTCCAACAGGACTTGCCTCGCAGCTCATCTGTGATACAAGGTAGGGATTGTTCACTGATAATCTGACCCATTAACTGTTGGCGTTGGGTTGCCATGTGCAAGGAAGGAAGACTCTCTTTTTTACTGCAGAAAGAAGGTATGAAGAAAGTTAATATGAGTTATGAATAGAGCTGCACACCAATATAACCCGTAATGGAAATATACAACAGACTGGAGAACTGCTGAAAGCAGAAACGTGTTGGAAGTGATGCACTATGTACTTCATTTATGTTATTGGCACCATAAAGGAGTTTTGGTTATGGTGTGAATCCTTATCCAACTCTATCAGAAGACAACAGCTCTCTGCAGATGCACTCAGATTGTCTCTTTCTCTTTGGTAAGGTATGTCCTTTCTGGCAGCAGAAATAATGCCCCAGTAAAAAGCTTGGTCAAAGGTTTTATTCCTCCACATGAGTGTTTCCCTGCTGGTTTTCTTTATTTTTCAGTATCTGAAGCTGTTTCTTTCCTGCTGTTCTCTTCATTAACTTCACCTCCAGAATGAGCAGCTGGAATCATCCCATCTTTCTCTATAAAACAACAATACCTGTCAGCAAGGATGCAAGACCCTGCTGCATCTTCCTATAGCAGCTGGTTCATGGTAATTTTCCATGATCACAAGGAACAGCCGACCAGCCAGCGATGGAGGGTCAGTGCGTGCTTTAAACATGCCAGTTCCTGGGCACTGGTGGGTTAAGTCTAGGTTGGTGAGGAATGCACCCATTGCATGAGTGACAGAAATCCCGATGACATTTCCTTTCTGTTGTTTTGTGGTAAGAAACTTTGCAAATGATTTCACAAGCACACAGATATGACAGCGTTTGTCATCATGCTCATTTTTATTATAACTGTTAAAGGTCTTGGGTGTCTCGAAATATTAAGTGCTTTAGCAAGGAAAATGCTTCTGCTATTCTGCTGAAAGCTTGCTCTGTGCAATACGTTTCCACCAGAGAAGAGGTTTGATCCACCCAAGTGGAAAAATGTAAAGATAAAGCTTCTAACAAAGCAAGAAGGCAACTTTGCAGAGTCTCAGCTGTAGGCTGGGTGGTAGGACCTGGGCAGATGGGAATCCTGTGTCCAGCAGGGAGAGTTTGTCCCAGGGCAAGGGCAAGGTGACGCCTGTCAGTCTGCCCTGTGCAGTAGCCCTGTCTCTGCAACACAGGGAGGGTTGATGTCTCCTGCACCAGATTTATTCACAAGGGTCATTCCTGTTGGGGAATTCATTACCAACCAGGTCGCAGAAGATCCTGCAACCAGAAGCCTGTTTCTCTGTGTTACTTTGCCAGACGGCTGCATTGTGCAGGAACTGGTCAATCCCTGCATCTAAAACTGACTGTGCATTTTAAAGTCACAGTAATTAACTAAGCTAAGAGGAGATGATCTGCTAAACCTTTCTCATAGCTAATGTCTGAAATGTGTGTAATAAGACTTTCAGATCCTAGAGTGTTACTAAGGATGTGTCTTCTTCCAATTACTTATTCCAGTAAGTCCATGCTTTTTAGAGTGCTCAGTTACTTTTCATCACAGCACTCTATTGGCTTTTGGGTTGTATTACCTCTACTGGAGATTAATTTGGGGCTGCTGTATTTGTTCTAATGAATTTTCATAATGAAACTGCAATCTCATTTATTTTTATTTACGTTGTAATTAATGACAGCTATGTATTAGGTAGTTGGAAAAACTCTAATCAAATGCCTAGGGTGATATGTTGGGCAGAAGTCTCCCCAAAACAAACCACCTGCAGAATCTGGAGCATGTCCTTGCTGTTTCAGTGGTTTAAGGATGGCAGCCTGTGTGGTCATTGTGGTCATTGTTTCTGCTTCCATTGGGGCGGGTGGGGGGGGTTCAACATCAGCTTCCAGAAGGAAAGAACTTCCTTCAAGGAACTTCCAGAAAGAATGGGAAGGAATTAATTAACTTCTTGAAATTTGCAGTATATCTTTGGTCTTTTCTGTAGGATTGTTTAGTTGTTAATTTCTCAGATCAATTCACCTACCTTGAACTGTCTTAAAATACCTTCAGAAGAATGGAAATATTCATTCTAGCAACAATAGTACTCTCCAAACCTGTAAAATCTTTTAGGACTGCTTACTAATTATCTTCACGTCTGGAACAGAAGAAATTACAGAAGCCATTAAACAAAGAGGACGAGGAAATAAATGTGAATGTCTCATATCCTACAGTTTTCAAGAAGAAATTTAGTTTAAAAGATAAAACCTAAAGATTTCAGGTAAACATGAGCAAGCTAGCCACAGTGTAGATATAATTCAGGGCTGATAAAAACAACCCACAATAGAAAAGAAACTTGAAGCACCTATAAACCTTGCCAGGATGAGATTAAAGGAAGCTGATCAGAGTGTGGCAGTGGCCATCTCATGAAATGTGAGAAGATGGATGATGATCTAGATAAACACTGCTGGAAGCGTAATCATGTGATAATTGAAATCCACATCGCAGCCTCACCTGGAGTACAACTTTTGATTTTGTTTGCAAAAGGATTTTTGAAATAAATGCTACTGAGAAAAGTAGGGAAGAGAGAAGCCAGACAAACGGTAGGCAGGGAGATTATAGGTAAGAGGGGATGGAATGGATGTGCTTAGAGAACTGAAATCCTACACGTCCACATACTTTTATTGCAAGAGCAAGCATTTTAAATAAAAAAAATAAGAAAATCTGATGTATCAAAAAGGAAATACACAGTTTCACTGAGGAGCCACTTGTCTCAGGATGCTGCCTGTATTCTAAGCAAATGTACTGAGCACTAGAAAAGAGGTAAAAGCCCCACCTCTAAAACCTGTTTGAGCTGGCATAAATGATTGTCACCGTCAGAAATCTATTTCTTAAATCTAGAGCAGACCCCAGGGAGCTGTAAATATATGAAAGGTTTTCAAGGCACCATATGGTGGTTATGAAAGAATCTAACAGGGGGCTATTTTTGAGTCAGAAGAATGGAAGAGAGGAGGGCTAAATCTTGGAAAGCAGTATGTTAATGATTATGAAACCGAATGTGGTAGACAGGCTCAAGCCCTCTACACTTCAGCAACACTTGCTCTGTATCTATTTATAAGTCATTTTGCTAGAGGGGCATTAATCAAGTGAGAAAATACTTTTCTGCTCCAGCCTGGGAGTGAAGAAACTGTTATGACAAAAGAAAAGCCAACAAAGCTATTTTAAGTTGTTGCAAGAGGCATTGACTACAGCCACACTTGCAAAGGATGGTCGCCTTGGCTGTTCCAGCCCAGCCTCTCCCAGAGCAGGTAGCTTTGCAAAGCTTACATCAGAGCGTTCTTTGGTAAAACAAATGCTGATATTGCACAACCACCTACAAAGATGCTACAAAGCTTTTCAAAGGATGTTGATAAAGGCAGCCTGAGTGCCTTTAGGACATCTGTGTAGTGCTAGAAGATTACTATCTCTGTGATCTTCTCCTATCCCGTGTCAGAGAGACACTATGTTATTGTGCTGCTGGTGCTGGCACTGTCCTTCTCCATGCCATTCCCAGCACCTCCGTTTTCTTTGTTGCTCTTCCAGCTCTGGAAGTCCCCGCAGTTGAACGCTGCAGTGTTTGGGAAGGATGTGTTTGAACTGTCCATATCTCTCTTAGCTGGACAGAACCTGCTGGGGCTTTTGTTTTACGATAACAGTAGAAGTGCTGCAAAGCATCAGCTGTTTGCTCGTGACATTCTTTTTTTTTCTTACCCACTCCCCAGTTTGGCAAAATCCAGTTCCTCTGGGAGTTCCTTGTAGGAAAGAAAACTCTCAGGGATACTTCCAGATTGGCTTTGCATCCTTTTTGCCAGTTTTGCCAGTAGCAGGTATCAAAGAGGACACTGGGAAGAGGAGTCTTTCTGTACGGTGATGTACAGCAGCGTATGTCCCCAGGCTGAGCAGCGATGAGCAGAATGACTCAGCAAGATCAGCCCAGCTGAGCTCAGCTCAGCACGTGTGTACCCATGGGACAGAGCTGAGGGGAGGAAGGAAAAACGAATCATGGAATCATGGAAGAGTTTGGGCTGGAAGGGACCTTAAAGCTCATCCAGTCCCAACCCCCCTGTCATCAGCAGGGACACCTTCCACTAGACCAGGTTGCTCAAAGCCTCATCCAACCTGGCTGAGAACACTTCCAGGGAGGAGCAGCCACAGCTTCTCTGGGCAACCTGGGACACTGTCTCACCACCCTCACACCAAAGAATTTCTTCCTCAGATCTCACCTCTGCTCAGTCATTTTCACTGTTTTCTAGCAAAAAGGGTATATTGGGCACACTGGGAAAACACGTCACGGCAAGGAAATCACCACTTCTTGGAAATGTGCTTTTTTCTTTATATCCTTGGTATAAACAATCTTAAGGACAACCAGAGCTATTAAATAGGTCACACTAGAAACCAATCTTCTATTTTTCCAGTGTTTCTATTATTTACTAATTAAACCAAATGGATATGTAGCCAAAAGTAGAATTTGGCCCTGAATAGTTAATCCTGCTGTAAAAACTGCAAAATCAGCGGGAAGAGCTGACTTCAAGCGTCAGGGTTTCAGTGCAGAGGATAAAGGCACATTTTTGTTCCCCTGTGGTTCAGACCAGGGATGTCCAATCTACTGAACACAGATACAGTTTCAACTACTTATTGAAGCTGAACTCTATTGGTAAAACTAGAATAACATTTTAGAAAATATAAATGCTTAAAAGAAAGAGCTTGAAGAATTCCCTGCTGAGGTATTATTTTACTACCTTATATAGAGCAATTCTGCCTCACAGAATGAAATAGCGAAAGATCCAACTGCAACTGGATATTACACGAAAGGGAGGAATGAGGATTTTGCTTTAAAATTAAAAAGAAAAAGATTTTTAGAGCAATGTTTAATTTAATTTTTTAACAAATATTTTCTGCAAACCTCTGAAAAAACTTTGGAAATTCATCTATACCACAGCAAATTTGTATAAAATATTTTATTCTTCAAGTTTGATCAAACCTGTAATGAAATGCGATAAAGAATGCTCTGTGCTCTGTTGTCAAAAGCCGACAAAAATTAATTATAGTGCCTCTCTGATGCATGACCTGAAAGCCTCATGTTTTAACTACTTTTCCAGCTTATAAGAAGGTCTTTGGGTTTTTTGCACTACATCTTTGTTTACAGCAGTATTTAAAAAATAATGATAACATTAAATAACACTATTAGAAAATCATGATCCTTTATAAAGTGCGAGTAAGTTATAGAAGAACCGTTCACAAACAGGAATAGCAGAAGCATTAGTTATTCTGCTTACAATAAACATCAAGCTATAAAGCCTCCTAAAGCAGCTGTTAAAGAACGAATGGAAGACCAGGTGAAAACTGGGGATCCTCATTCAAACCGTGATTGTTTCCCCCAGTATTTTCCACCTTTCAGCAAGGTGCCAGGCTTTAACTCGTATCTCCTTTAGAAATTAGTGCTTTCGCCAGTTGTCCTGGATTTTAGCTGGGACAGAGCTGAGTGTCTTTGTAGCAGCTGGAACAGCGCTGGGGTTTGGTTTCAGCTGGGATTTGTTAAGAAAGAAATGTTGATAACACACCAATGTTCTCAGTTGTCGCTGGAAGTCGAAGGCCTTTGTGTTTTGCTGGTCTGCATGTGCAAGGTCTAGGAGGAATGAGGAATACTTAAATTAATAAGCTAGATTGGCATTTGGATATGCCCGTGGGATATTCCATCTCATATCATGTCATGGTCAGTATATTAATGAGGGTCTGTCTCTCACAGGGTTTTGCTCTCTCTCTGGCTCTTGCTCAGGCTCTCGCTCTTCTGAGATTGTGATTTTGGGATTGTCACTCCTCTGGGACCATTACCTGATCACAGGCTGGGCTTGGTCAGAGGGTGGTGAGCAATGGCACTGTGTATCACTCATTTTCATATATTATTACTAATATTATCATAGAATAGAATCATAAAATGGTTTGGGTTGGAAGGGACCTTAAACTCATCCAGTTCCAACCCCCCTGCCATCAGCAGGGACACCTTCCACTAGACCACGTTGCTCAAAGCCTCATCCAACCTGGCCTTCAACACTTCCAGGGAGGAGCAGCCACAACTTCTTTGGGCAACCTAATTATCACCATTGTTATCTTAATATCATTATTGTTTTAAGTTTAATTTCATTTCCATTATTAAGTTGTTCTTATTTCAACCTATGAGTCTCATTCTCCTTACCCCCCAGTTCTCTCCCCCATCCCCTGGAGGGGGTGGTGTTGGGAATGAGCGAGCAGCTGCATTTGGCTGCCAGGCAAGTGCCAGCCAAGTGAAACCACCACACCAGTTTAGACTGTTATTCTAAATTTCATTCAGTGTCGTGAACTGGTTTAACTGGTTGGCCAGGAAGTGACTTCCCCAGCAGGAAAGAGTAGGATCAGCTTGGTGGAAGCCAGACTTTGGTGTTTCCATGCCCTGGTGAGGTGCTGAGCCACCTTCAGCTCCCAGTCTGTCACAGGACAGCACATTTGCTCTCTAGAAATTATCACCCTGTTTACAGTTTACTACATATCAGCATAATGACAATTGTAGATTAACCTTTTCAGCATGCACTGAAGTACATCGGCTTCTCATTAATTTCCAGTGACGTGCTCACAATTTCCTGAACCTTGAAAACCTCCTGCTCAGGCGTTTAATTGTGAGTGCTACACACTACTTCTTTCCTCTGTCTAATTTAAATTTGCCTGTGTAATGCAAATATGCTTTGCCCAGTTAAAAGGTGATTTCCAGGCGATGTCCATTGTTACAGCTGAGGGCTATTTAAGGTGAGTTGTCAGCTGATGCTGTCAGAAAACATGATCCCATCCTCACTTTGGTCGCCAGTAGCAACACAGATTGCTCCCTACCTGTGGTGTTCTGACAGGAGCCCTGAATGGTTTTCTATAGGTTTTAGATAAAAATCCTAGAAGTAAAAAAATTCTTATCATTATGGTAATAGCGTATATTGTGAAGCCTTTGAAGAGCTGGCATCCTGCTCAGGAGGGCAATAGAAGAAATCATTGAGTTTGTCTTAAATGCCTAAAGCCCTTCTGGTGTTTGGGGACAGAAAATACCATGTGCATCGTTGGAAACAATCAGTACCTCAGCAGCTTGGTTTGCCTCTGCCAGGATGAAGGGCTCACAAGTCATTGATCTTCCATCCAATATGCACTTATACGTCTCCCCCTTCAAACTTTTCCCCGTTTTTGTTGCACCCATGATTAGGACACATTGATTCTGTACCAAGGCAGGGATGGGTGGGGATTCGTACTGGAGGGGGATGCACATGATTTACTGAGTTTTGTAGAGTCTGAGTATTAGGCTTTAAAGGAAAAGGTGTTTCATGGGAAATGGATGTGGAAGGTCAAAGCAAACAACAGAGGCTTTTCTTTTCCTATGAGGAGCTGCTGAGGGAGCTGGGGTTGTTGAGCCTGGAGAAAAGGAGGCTGAGGGGAGACCTTCTGGCTCTGTCCAAGTCCCTGAAAGGAGGGTGGAGAGAGGTGGGGGTGGGTCTGTTCAACCAAGGACCAAGGGACAGGACAAGAGGAAACGGCCTCAAGTAGCACCAGGGCAGGTCTAGGTTGGATATCAGGAAAAATTTCTTCACCAAAAGGGTTCTCAAGCATTGGAACAGGCTGCCCAGGGAGGTGGTGGAGTCACCTTCCCTGGAGGGATTTAGCAGATGGGTAGACGAGGTGCTGAGGGACATGGTTTAGAGGTGGAGTTGGCAGTGTTGGGTTTATGGTTGGACTCGGTGATCTTAAAGGTCTTTTCCAACCACTACGATTCTGTGATTCTTAATTCTACTTCATTCTCGTACAAGGGAACATCAGTAAGACCTCCAGTGAAAGGATGATAATGCTCACAGAATTTAGCTGACATCTGGAAAAGCAATTAGGGTGTTGGAAAAACCCTGTCTTTTAAACTGTCCTAATTTCCAAATTCACTGTTGCTTGAATTAAAGGTTCTGTGCTAGTTTTTCATGTTGATTATCCTGGATTTGGGAGGCTGTTATTGGAATTCCACTCTCTAATACAACCATTCTATTATTTCGGTGTCGTGTACTACTTATGACCTTTTTAATATTCCATCATTTGACTGACTGCTTATTCTTATTCTTTTTGCTATTTACAGTTTTACAGCCCCATGGGGAAGGAATAACCACACTGACTATTAATGAAAATGAAAATCTAAACTGCTGAAATGAGTAAAATGGTTTCTCAAGCTGCTACAGCACAGTATATTCACGCACTTTAGGAGTTACAGCAGCCTCGTCGCAGTGGTGCTCCTCAAACTCTATTCCCATGGAAGTTTCTGAGTGTTTTGCCATTGTCTCATTAATTTGCAGAGAGTAGAAATGGCACTAAAGAGTGGTTCCAAGAAAATTTCTAACAGCATCATGTGGAATTGTAAATAAAATGAGAAATTACAAATACAAGGTTTTTCCTCCCCAATTTAATCACATTTTAAAATTTTTTTTATTATTTTTTTTAGCAACACAGATTATAAGTAATAAAGAAATGAAATCTTAAGATGTGAACCTAAGGAAGAATAAGAATCTGTGCAAAACAAAAATAAATCAGGATGAGGAAGTTAAGATTAAGTTTATGTGCCTGATCAGTGAAATTGAGATCAGAAAAACACTTGGACTGTCAGCACAATTTTTTTATTATGTGAGAGTGGTATCAGATAGGAAGGAAAATTGGTAGAGACCTTTTTGTCTCTCTCGCCCTCAATGTCTGGCCCACCACAGCACGGAGATGACTGTAACCATCTAGAGATGAAGCAGCCAGGAAGCTGCTGAGGATGGTTCCTGCCCTGGGAAAACATAGAATTATAGAATCACAGAATGGTTTGGGTTGGAAGAGACCTTAAAGATCACCCAGTTCTGTGATGTTTTCACTGGGCCAGCCCTTGGCCAGCAGCCAACACAGCCCTTCACCCACTGCCCCCCATCCCCAGGGGACAGGGGAGAGGATTGGGGGCAAGGGTAAGGAGATGCGTAGGGTGAGATAAGGACACTTTAATCATTGAAATAAAGAAAACCTAAAATAATACTGATATTAAAATAATAATGACAATAATCATAATAATAAAATATGCAAATGAGTGACACC
>NW_010337279.1:0-2659 GCF_000700745.2 Antrostomus carolinensis | reverse complement strand
TCCCCAGCTGGTGCCCATTCCATTACCCAGCTCCACATCTCACAGAATCCCAGAACTACCTCAAATGGAAAAACCCTTTAAGCTCATGGAGTCCAACCATGAACCCAACACTGACAAGTCCCCTATGACTAACCCATGTCCCTCAGCACTGTGTCTACATGACTCTTCAATCCCTCCAGGGATGGGGACTCCACCACTGCCCTGGGCAACCCCTTCCAATGCCTCAGAACCCTTGCAGCAAAGAAATTCTTCCTCACATCCCATCTCAACTGCCCTGGCCACAACTGGAGCCCATTTCCTCTTGTCCTGTCCCTTGGTCCTTGGTTGAACAGACCCACCCCCACCTCTCTCCACCCTCCTCCAAGGGACTTGCACAGAGCCACAAGGTCTCCCCTCAGCCTCCTTTTCTCCAGGCTCAACACCCCCAGTTCCCTCAGCTGTTTGATCCTCATTGCACATCCGCATCGTGACACAATGGGCAGTGGGCACCTCAAATGTCTCCGAGGTGTCCCTGCTACCACTAAATATTAACCAGTGCTGTTTATTACAGTGATTATCCCAGGTATTTGCTGATCATAAATTAGTTTCCTAATGGAAATGCAGTTCTTTGAATCCATCTACCTACCAGGTAGCTCACCAAGGTGGGTGATGAGAACCCATGGAAGCACCAAGGGTTGTTCCCACCAGGTGGGATACGTGGTGAACAAAATCCATATCCAACACTGACTGCTCCACCTCATCATGGTTTTAATTAGCCTGGTTGCCTGGCTTTGGGCACAGTCAGATCACTTTCTGGCCAGCCTACATTTGTTTGATTACTTCATTACGCCTTTCAACTCCACCATCAATAACACAAGAATATTTCAATAATAATTGAATATAATATCCTCTAATCTAATAACCTCCATCTCCAAACCTCATTTAGTGCAGCTTACCCTGGATTACATCAGCCACCGAGCAGGAAAAGAAACATCTAATCAAAGAATGGATATTTTCCTAAAATATATCTGCAACATCCACCACGATGGATGAGGCTCAAGGTAGGAGCTACTGGCTGAGACCGTGGCCTTTGCTGTGCAGGGACCCCGGTGAATTCACAGAGAATCAAGGAATTGCCTGGACTGGAAAAGATCTTTAAGATCATCAAGTCCAGTCGTGGGGAAAATGAACTCATCCTGTTGCTGATGGAGGGATGCAGATGGTGCGAACCACAACTGCAGCCCAGAGCGATGTCAGACAACGACTCCCATCAGATGCTCTTCCCCTCCTCAAAACCATCAGTGAGACCTGGCAAAGGCCTCACCTCTGCAGCTTTTCTGAGTGCAGGTAAGTACTGCTGAGTAAAAAAATAGGTTGCCCAAGGAAATTGTGGATGCCCCCTCCCTGGAAGTGTTGAAGGCCAGGTTGGAGGAGGCTTTGAGCAACCTGGTCTAGTGGAAGGTGTCCCTGCTGATGGCAGGGGGGTTGGAACTGGATGAGCTTTGAGGTCCCTTCCAATCCAAACCATTCCATGATTCTATGATTCTAATTTGGAGCAGAAAAAGCTTAGAGCAGTGTCAGGAGAGCCCAGCTGCCAGCCACTCAGCACCTGCTAGAGGAGACCTTTGGATTTGGTGCTCATCACTCACTGCAGCAAATCCTTTTTGGAGGACATGGAGGTGCTGGAGCGTGTCCAGAGAAGGGAACGGAGCTGGGGAAGGGTCTGGAGCACAAGTGTGCTGAGTTCCCTTGTGGCTGAGGGAACTGGGGGTGTTGAGCCTGGAGAAAAGGAGGCTGAGGGGAGACCTTGTGGCTCTGTGCAAGTCCCTTGGAGGAGGGTGGAGAGAGGTGAGGCCGGCCCTTTGGAGATGTGTTTCTTAGAGCTCGTTGCATCAATCATCTCTTGGTAGCTCAGCGTTGATGTCTTTCTTTCCCCAAATCCCTCCCAGTGGGTAAAACCCGTACTGGGTTACAGACTAATGGCAATTAAAACGTCTCTCTTGTAATTTATAATGGTCCCATAATGGAAATAGCAGAAGTTGGTGGTGGGGCACTGGAACCCCTCCCCTGGTACCCAGCGGAGAGCTTGGCTGGTGACATCAGGGTGAAGCAGACGAGGTGGTCCTGTGCTCGGCTGACTCCGAAGAAAAAAGTAAATTGGAATAAAATTCCAGGTTAGCCCAGAAAAATACATCTGGGGAAGCAAAGGAGGAAAAAAATTGCCTTTTCCTTTTCTTCTCCAAAGGGTCAGGGTGTGGGTCGGGATTTGGAGGGGATCTGCTGAGACACCAAGGAAGGAGGAGGAAATAATCACCTGCTGGTCACTAACCAGAGACCTGTCACTGAGAAAAAAGCAGGGAATTGGGAAACAGGGGGTTACTCATCAGAAATCCCTTTTATCTGAATAATAACTAAAGGACAAGAAAAGGGACACAAAGGTCCCTGTGGCAGCAGTTGGGTCACAGAGTCACAGGAGTCACTGAGGTTGGAAAAGATCTCCAAGGTCATCCAGTGCCATCATCAACCCAACGCCAGCACGACCACGACACCGTGTCCCTGAGCAGGAGATCTGCTCCTGAAGGGCACCAGGAGTGGGCAAGGGGGAGGGAGGGGGGAAGGAAATGAAATAGAGAAAGGAAAAAAGTGTAGAAGGAAAAATAAATAAATAAATAAATAAATA
>NW_010337278.1:0-6516 GCF_000700745.2 Antrostomus carolinensis | reverse complement strand
GGGAAAGTATTTCTCAATTGTTCATCCAGATTCTGTGATTAAAGGAAGAACACATCCTGGTAATCAGGAATTCAGACTATGCTTAAGTTCCCTGCAGAATACAGATAAAAGATCTCTCTGCCTTTTAATTGTGCACGCAGTCCACAAATAAATACTTTTTGACCCACATTTCATCTTTATTGTCATTCATACTGGAAAGTTTTTGGAAGGAAATAGAGTCTCTGCATTATGAGCCTTTCCTATGCTCATAATGTGGTCTCATCTTTTCTATGCACTGTACCACCAACAGAACAAACTTCAGCTGGTGTAGCCAACATGTGATCAGCAGAAATGGGAAAACAGGGAAATATTCACACTACTTGCCTCTGGATATCGCTGCTGACACAAGAATTCAGCTTCAAAAATATGAAGTATATTAAATTTCTCCTGTTATTATCATCTACGGTTGCTCAAGCACATGTTCTTACAGCAAACATCTCGAACAAAACTAGATACACACAATTATTTTCACTAAGCTTTTAAAACTTGGCGGTAGTGATAGATCTGGTTTCCCAGAGCAACTCTTTGGGGCATATCAACGCTTAGGGTACACTTTGTCTTTGTTCCTTAATGTTCAGGTAGTTCACTGTACTGATGAGAAAGTCTCAAGTCTTTAACTGAGTCCATTGGCATCATACATGTGTACACACCCTAAGTAGAAAACACCATTGTATAATGGCACAGGGAAATGAAGACTTGTAGGTGTACATACTCACCTGCCTCTACAGAGACATGTGTGTGACACAAGGCATGTAAGAGTACTCACCTTTTTTTATACAAAAACAGTTGTAACAAGCTACAATTTTTCAAAGGAGTTTTAAGGAGTTTTGTGTCCAAATTCCTTTGGCATTCAGTGGGAACTGGGCATTTAGAGACACGTGAAAATCTCATTTGAATCATTAGGCCTGGTATATATCAGACATGTAGGCAGAGCACTCTGCTTTCAGTCAGCTCAAACAACTGCATTCACTGCAATTTAATATTACTTTGAGAAGGAATTGGGTAAGAACAGTAATTGAGAAACACTGAAGACTGAAAACTATTACAACAACATTGCGAGGAATATTTTGATGTGATAAAAACGGTTTCCAAGACAAAAATAATTAAAAAAAAATAAGTAGTGACTTAGAAAAGACACAGGAAAGGGGAAAAAAATACCCCAAACATGCTAGAGGTTGCAAATGCCAGCAAGGTAACAAGACAGACATTGATTCTATTGCTTTCTTCCAACCCCTGCATGTTACTGCTGTGGGATATATGACACACCTATCAGTTGCTCTATGATGTACTACACGATCAGACCGACTGATTCCAATCTTGCACAAACCAGCGTAAACTGGATGTTACAACCATTAAGACTGATGAGTTAATACCAATGAATACAGAATAAGAATTGTCTTCTGTAACTCACCAAATCATGTGAGGGAGGGGAAAAAGGAGTCTCTGTTGCAATTCATCAGAAGCTGATTCAGCCAAGAACTGTCACAATTATTCTTTTGTATTTTATGGCATCATAAAATATCACTTTTCAGGTGACAGCTTTACGACGGGTAAAATCACTCACAAGGAGACAAAAGGAAAAGATGAAGCTCAGATCCTCAGGTAGCCTTAAGTGGCAGGACTTCAGTGAAGCCTACAGCCCCGTGCCAACTTACAACAACCTTCTGAGGTGGCCCTCGGTCTCTTGAGTCCAACCCCTTCCTTCTCATGTTGGCAGAAGACTCATTCAAAGCAATGAGACTTTCCAAATGAGTAAATTATCTCCTTCAGAATGGGCTGAGTGGGCTTTTTCAAACCATGTACAATGCTCTGCAGCTGGCGAGGTAGAGGAGTTTTATTTGTCCAAGAACTTTTCTGTTTATGTTTAATTGCTGGAATCAAACAAAAGCAGAACATCTATTTAATTGGTTCTGGCAGTTAAGAACTAACCCTTGAAACTGCAAGGAGGAATCTGCCATCAGATTTTGTGGCCTAGTTTGGAGTCCTGATCCAAAGAGTAAACAAAGCTAATGAACCTTCTAATTAAGCATATATTGATAGAGCTGAGATGAAAGAAGTGGCTGGCTGCTTCCTCCAGCTCTTGTAATCAAGAGACAGAACAAACTCAAAGAGAGCAAATTAATGTTACTGTGTGCAGCAGAACAGAATTGGTGTAAGCGACAATAAGATAACGAAAGCTGCTCAGGCACTTACTATACATGGCACAAACAGAGCAAATAGCTGTTCAAAAGACAGAAATTAAATACTTATTAGCATTTCTTCTGTGTCTTCCAAATACTGCATTTCAGTCCTTGCAGACAAAGTTCTGCATGGGCTTTGACCATTCATGTTAGTGTTGTGTCATATTAAAAAAGCTGTTTGAAACATAGAAAGCAGACTTCCTAAAATGTAAGATTCATTCCAATTCATAAAAGAAAAATGCAGCAGGATTAAGAGAATCTGAGAAGAACAGAGTATTTTCATTCACAGATTTCAATTCAACTCATTCAGAGGTTTTGATTTCATTTTAGACACATAAGATCTGGGTTCCTAACTTCAGGACAAGGGAAAGAAAACAGGACCCCTTACTCCTACTTGTGACTTTCAAAATATTCCCCTGATAGGTAGAGTGTTAGTAACATACAACAGCAATTTTCAAGTGTTTTCAGAATGGAGTCAAAACTTAAAACCAGCCCAGACAGATGTATAAATTCTAGCACACATGAGAATAAACCCCAAAGAAGCTTTTTCAGGGTTTCCCCCCCCCTCCTAGAAGGTTTAAAGAAAGAAGTAGCTAGAAACACAGAAAGCATTGTAGGGCAACTTCAAAATAGTGAACCAGATTTTCTCAGCTGTCGTTCCCAGGGGCTGCAATGAGAATTCTCTTTTTCAGTTTTTGCAACACACCTCTCTGCAGTTAAGATCAATAAAAGAACCTATGGGGACAGCTGGCCATAGGCATGCTCTACTGCATCCCCACAGCACTAAATCCTGGCACAAAGCACTGACTGCTGTTCCAGCTCTCCCCTGTCTCCTTTGGAACTGCTCTAATCCATCTTATCAATAAAAATCCATCAATCCATAAAACATGGTGCCACTGAATGCCAATATGTTGATTTTTGAATCTGCAGTAAATTTATTAACAATTGCAGCACAATGGGAAAGGAAATCATACTTTATTATGTATAGTATCTCTCAGCTGCCTGTTTTGTAAGTATAGGTACCATGAATAGATCAGCTTTTACCATCTCATTTTATATATTGTATAAAAAATATGATGTTGTACAACACATCAGAGCTATGTAACATTTTCAGCAGTGCAAGTGCTTGATTCCCCACTCTCTGAGCTGTGCCTTTATGGAGCAGAAACTATTTTTTTAAAAAAGTACAAATATTGCTTTTGCTTTTCTTTTTTCTGACTTAGGATTGCTCCATTTCTGTGCAAGTTCAAACTAAGCAGGTGCAGCTCTTCATGCTTCCGAAATAAGACCAGGAGCAGACAAGGAGGCAGACTTCATTCTGCCATCCACCTCAACTCCAAACGTACCTGTTACACTTTCTGCTGGGGAAACCATTCTTTGATTTAAAAAAAAACCCAACACAACAACAATGAAAAAGGCAAACCCCACACTAAGCTTCAATACCCAAGTGCTTTGCAGCACAGGGGAATTTTCACTGACTCTGGTTGCATTCAACTAACTTCTTGGTGCTCAACAAGGCCCTAGCACAGGGCTTAGATCTAAACTCTTCCTTGAGGAAATGCCATTCCTAGATGGAGTACAAGTTAATTACATAGCATGGAGCAGAAGAAAATGTACAAACAGGAATGTATTGTCATGGAGTTGCTTTTGCTTATGCAGCAGGAGCATGTGGCTGCACAGCTGCCATTTTATCACATCACTACTGTTATTTCTGTATCATTCCTCATCAGAATTTGCATTATTTAGGTCAGACAACCTAGGGAAGGTTTTCAAGGGTTGAACCTGGATTTGGGGATTCTTCTTCCTAAAGTTTGTGTTAGATGAAATCATAATACTCACAGCTAACTAAAACAGCAAGAAAGCAGCTTTAGCTTCAGCAGATGGAGAGGGACATAATATGAAGCTGCTGGGTGACTCAGCTCATCTCTAGTGACTGCCTGCCTGCTTTTTTCAATGCAGTCTTAAATGAAGATGAGGCAAATGGCACAGACCATTTCATTCGAGTTGGAAGGCAGTCTTTATCCTGTTCCTCTGTTCACTACTACTTCAATGATTTTTCTAACAATAATGTATCAAGGGGCCAGATTATACTCTGCAGGATGGCAAAAGGGAGACAAAGGGAATGAGGAAATGAGAGTTGGCACTACCCCATACCTGAAAATACAAGTTTTCAAAGTAGGATGCCTTCAGTAGCAGCTTTCTTTTCCTTATAGTAACAAAGCTTCATCCTTGTCTCTGAGTCACACTGAAATTCAACACTGCAGAGCTGTCTGTAGACAAGCTTTCCCATCTTCCTGGCACATGCTGCTGGCAGAGAGGAAGGGGTGTTCCACTTATTTTCCCTCTTAAAAAAAAAAAAAATAGAAGAAAGAATATTAACAGCCTGCAATTACAAAGCTTATTTCCTGGGATATGAAGGGGAGTTATTTTAGAAGCTGAGATACATTCCTTTATTAATACATGGCATAATAACTGACACCATTAATAATGAAACCTTATGCTCAGAGTGAATGTAGGGGAGATGAACATAAATCCATTGGCATGAAACAAGGTAGACCAGTTGCACTGGTTGAGTATCCCATACCAATTTGTGTTTAGAAGCTCACTGAATCTCTGCCCAAGCCCACTGTGAATCTTTCCATCTGCTACAATGTCTATATTGCTTTTTTTCTCCCTGGGTGCTCTGCAAGCTACCTCTTTTGGGCAAAAGTCAAAACCAATCTCTGTTAAAGCTAAAATTCATTAGCACATAAAACTATACCTGTGCTGCTGTACTTTGCATATTCAATGCTGAATAATGGATAGCTGTTCTAACATGCATGAATGCAACTGCTACTGAAATGTACATCACAAATTTTGAATAAAATTTTTAGTAGAAGCCTCATTTGCAGTGCTTGTAAATTGAGAGCAATTCCATTCATCTTCATGGGGTCACTTTAGCTTGGCAAAATAAAATGTCTCATCAGCTCTACTGTGATACAGTGACACACAAGCCTTTGCTAGCTCTTAGTACAGTTCATTCCATCTAGCACGGGCTCAGATGAAAAGAGACTGTAGCTTTGTACTGATCATTACCCCCCACAGCTCAATATCCCTCATATTCAAGTACCCTGAAACCTACGGAAATGATACCTCAAAACAGCTAATGTTCTGCTTGAGATCACTAAAAGATAGTAGGAAACATGATTAAACCAACTCTGCTCTACCTTTAGTAGATGACTGGTATTAAGCAAACATACCTTTGTGCCAGAAATACTCAAGTACCATTGCAATTAGTGACAGGTATACAGATTAATTTACCTACATTACTAAGTCTTCTCCTTTCCTTTAGGAAGCAACTAAGCATTTTTGTGGCATCTCTCTCTTAATAAACATTCCCCAACCTGCACCTGCATTTATTCCTTCCTCAAGAAAACTTTGAAGAGTTTGTTTTGGAATAGATTTGCCCTTCTGACTCAGAGAGGCAAATTATCATTGCCTTTTTGAGCATTCAATAAAGTCTATGCTCAATATATCCCCAGCTTACTTCTGATAAATCTCTACTACATAAATACGGTTTTGTTTTAATCAACCAGAGGCTAATAACGTGGGTAGCCACAGGGCAGCTGCCCAGCTTTAGCTCCTGTATCAGGCAGATTACACAAGAATAAATATTCAGCCCAAATGGTCCAAGTCTCAGACAGAATTGCCTCCAGAGAATCTCAAGGAACAGAGAAAGCAAAGCTAAATACCTAAATATTAACGTATTCTGCTAGGACTGTGAACCACACCCCTTATTTATTTATTCATTCACATAATTACCTGGTTATTAGGAACCACTTGCAACAAAGAGAGTAACAGGAACTCCAAGAGCACACACACACCCCTTGTGGAAACTGCAAATTGAAGGAGAAAAAACCCACACTATTTATGCACGTACTCTGGGGGTTTTGAGGTGCAGTGAGGGCTGGATGCACCCCAGCCTCACTGAGGCACTGGGCCTCCCTAAGACCCCAACCAACAATAACATGGGGTTTGCAACAACCTCCCCAGGGTTTCTGCCTGGGTGGTTTGTAGGGAAGCAGAGGATGGGAGAAGCTAGGCGTTATGGACAAGTCTGGAACGCTGAGGGGGTGACAGCGAGGCCTGAGGGAGGCCTGAGGGAAGTGAGGCGGGCCCCTGGTAGGCCCCATATAGGCCCGAAGTGGGCCCGGAGTAGGCCCCAGGTGAGCCTCAGGTGGGCCCGAGTCGAGGGCGATGCGAGGCGGGTCCGAGACAGGCCCGACAAGGCCACACTAGAGCAAGCCAACAGCGAACA
>NW_010337277.1:250-2925 GCF_000700745.2 Antrostomus carolinensis | reverse complement strand
GGCAGCGAGCCCCGGGCAGCCCGGCTCTCCGCGGCGCTGGGGCTGCCCTGCCGGGTGTTACGCTTTCTGCGACGTCTCTCTTGTGCCTGACGCAGTCAAAAGCCAACCCGCACCCCGCGCAGCCGGCCAGAGCAGCGCAGAACGAGCCCTCTGGAAACGCGTTTATTGGGAAAGCGGAAAGCTTCCCCCGCCTGCAGGAAAAAGCGACTGGGGGACCACGAACGGAGGTGTTTTGCTGTTGATTTGCTTTTTGTTTTTATTTTCCCCTATGTTCTGCAAGTAAGGAAGCTCTCTTTTCCGGCAGCGTGGATGGTGAAAGTCTCTAACATGGCACCAAACATCTCAATAACGTGGATGGTGTAATTGTCGTGGTGTTAAGCGTTTCCGTACTGACGTGCACCACGCTTAGCCTCTAATCTCTGAAATGGATGTCAAAGCACTTTCTGGCATCTTTAGAGAGCCTGTCTTGCTAGTAAGAGGGAAAAAAAAAATTAAAAAGTGAAGCTGTGGAAGGAGCTTGCTTTTGGGCTAAAAATGAGACTTTCAGGTTTGGCTTCGAGTGGCAGAACGGCAGGAACAGCAGGATTACACTTGGCTGAGCAGTTTGGCATTGTTATGACCTTGTTCAAACGTATTCTGATGTGCCATGAGGAAGGTATAAAATTAGATTAAAGCTCCCAACAACCCATCAAATCCCCGTCAGAGCCCCGTCTCTGGACTCGGGCTTGTTTAAATCACCGACACTTTAGAACAAAACTCTCACTTTTCACCTTTCCGGGCAGATTTTTCTGTTTGATTACATTAATAATTTAATTTCTGTTTCCTACTGGCCCTTCCAAGTGGGCAAATCACCCCGTTCCAACACGGGAGGGGGCTGTTATTTTTAGCTCCTTCGCTGGAACAAAATGCTCCAACACTCCCTGCTTTGAATCTCACTGCGGTTTGACTACTCTTTGACATTTAAGACCATCAGTTTTCCTTGTCAGACTACCTGTTATAGGAAATGGCTCCCTTAGCTTGGCAAATCGCTCTCAATAAAGTAGATAGGAGCATATACCTAAGTAAAGAAACGTTTCTAAAATGTTGCAGGGAAATACTCAAAATATTATACTGGTAAATCTACCATAGGGGCTACCCTTACGATGACCCTAGGGTGTGTGTAGCTATCAACATAAGTAAGAACTGATCAAAATATTTCCACCCCTTCATGTCCCCTTGATATATAAATGTTGTCGGCACTTTCTGAACAGGTTTTGGGACTTCCATATGCACTTCGTAAACAGCACTAGAAATGCGCCTCCGATTCAAATATCATTCAAATAGGCCTGCTCTCCCTTCCCAGCTGCAGTTCTGCAGCTCCTCTTTCGCGAAAAGACTACTTTAAAGTGCGTTTAAATATTCCGTGTGTGTGAGTGTGTGTGTGTGTGTGTGTCCCCGCCTTGTCAGAGGGCTTCCAGCTGACACTACTACTGTGTCCATTTTAACAACGTGTCCCTGTGTGTTTAGCTACAGGCTGTCCAACATAAATGCAAATAGCGCTACGAAGTGCCACAACAAAGTCGGTGGGAAGGGAAAGGGAGAAACCCGCTTCTGTCAAGTGATGTCTCCTGAAGAGTGAATTACAGTAATGCAGACTTTAAAAACTAGCGCCCTTGGGATTATAATGTCGCACGCATTTATATATACGCATAGGTACAGTCTGAGGAGCAGAAATAATAACAGGAGTTTTAAACTTTGTGGCTGTGGATTTGGAAAGTTCTCATACCACTCATGTCCACTCATGCCTGGACACTCACACACACCAGCAAAAACACTGCACTGAATTAAGTGCCTGATCACTGCGACCTTCTTCACAGGGTTTGCTATTACCGCCAAGAGTATCCTCGTGTAGGATGGCCAGGGGCCACCGACTGAACGAAGTCAAATAAACAAAATAAATGCAAACTAGTCCTTTTTGCACACAGAGGTTTAAATGTGTGTAAGGGGAGCGCCTAGAAAAGATGAAAATATGAGTTTTGCAGCTCCAAATCACTGCATTCTCAGCAACAGAACACGAACATCTCGCACGAGACAAAGGGGCAAAATCCTGCTCCGTATAGTGATTATTGTTCCGACAAGGAGCAATAACTGCTTTGTTATAAAAGCAGTGCCTGTTGTGAAGAAACTGAGTGACCAGCCATCCAGATAAACATTCCCTGCGTCTAACAAGCCGGCCGTCTTCGTGATGTTTTGTGTGCTGCTATCCCCTTGTCCTTTTCAATCGATTATTTTGTTTGGTTTTTTTTTTGGGGGGGGGGCTTTTTTGCTTGTAATGATGCGCATTGTTTCCCACTTACCCTAATTTCAACACTAACGCTCCGAAACTGCATAGCGAAATAAAATAAAGGATATTTTTTCCTGTGTGTGATAAATGCAATACCTGTTCGCACTGTGCAGTAACCTTTCCGTATGATTATATCGAGGGCACTCAAACCTTAGAGTCTCTAATTCCGCTATATTTGTAGCTCATGCTAATTGCTTTCTCCTGGTTCTTGAAGAATAGTAATAAACGCTCTTTGACAGACAGGGAAGACCTACAAAACCGCGTGCGATACTGACACGGTTCCTGAAGCCAGGCAAGCTCCTCGGCGCCGGCACCGGCCGCGGGGCCGCAGCCCGAAGCGGAGCTTCTCACC
>NW_010337277.1:0-221 GCF_000700745.2 Antrostomus carolinensis | reverse complement strand
AGCGGCGGGCAGCGGGCGGCAGACCTGCCCCCGCCGTCGCGGTCCGGGCCTCCCACGATAACCCGGCCTCCATGGAGAGACTGCACGTAGATCCGGGAGCCCGCAGGCACAGCGCGACACACGGGTTGGCGGGACGGGGAGCGGGGGAACCTGCGCCTTTTGTTCGCCACGGCCGCGCCCGGGAAGCTTCGCTCCCACCTGGAGTCCCGTTCGGTGACGAG
>NW_010337276.1:13630-24840 GCF_000700745.2 Antrostomus carolinensis | reverse complement strand
TGTGTGTGTGTGCATGTGTTTTATAGATGCAGATAGACACAGACAAATTGACAAAGATCTTGTCAAATTTAAAAATGAAAAAAATTCTGGGGTGAATCATACAGGTTTACAAGGCAGTACATCACTGTAATAACTTCAAATGTGCTATTGTTATTGTTATCTGGATCTCTCATGCATGGAGGCTCTTCTAAATACTTAGTCAAAGAACTTACGAAGGAGCAGAGTATATCACCTTGGGAAAGAAATATGAATGCATTTGTAAGAGCTGCTGATAAGCATTAACTAGGTCACTAAAATAAATACTGGAACATGTAGCTCTATGTGATTACTATTTACGAGGGAGGAGAAAGAAAAGGAGACAAAAAAGTACCCAAATCAATAGTGTAACAGCCAGATAACCCAGAAATACTGGAGAAAGATTACATAGTACAGGAGTAAGATCATCATGATCTATTATGTAGCATTAGGGAAGAGTTTCATTACACTTAACACATGGAACCAGTTTTACAATTCTGATTTTTGGTTGTTTTGCCTGGAACAATTCTTATTCCAACTTTTTTAAAAAGCGGGTCACATAACTACCCACATCATCCCAAAAGATGACTACAAATAGCTTTGAGGTAATTGTTATATATTATGTTGTATATCCAAACAGAAGGTCAAAGAGAAGATAAATTGTGAGAGATTGCTTGAAGCAAGCTCTTAGCTTTCACTGGGCAATTTCAGAAGGAAGACAGAGGGAACAAGGTTGTTTACATCCTGTTTTTTCAGTGCTAGATTGCTGAACTCCTTAGAGGAATGAAGCCCTCTTAACTAAATTTATCAGTTCAAGTTATCATTACAATTGAACAACCCCTAGTGTACCTCTTGACCAGTGACCTCTTCTCTTCTTTCCAGTTGTCCATCTCCCTTTTTCTTTTTTTTTTTCAGGTCTTCCACAACTACATGAAACAGAATCTTTCTAAAGCTGAACTCCATTTCCTTCCCGCCCCCCCCGCCTCCAGCTTGCTCTACTCTGTCTTACTACTTTCAGCTTCTGAAAAGGGCATTTTCTCCCACCCCAAATTTGCAACTTTGTTTATCTTTCAGTACTACACACACAATTTACAGTGCATGAACTTTGCCTGTACTGTCAGGAAAGCCCATCCTTGGATCACTTTTCCTTAGGTTGGCCCTAGTTGGGCAAAAAAAGGAAAATTTGCTATGAAACCCCTATTAACTAAGAACAAACAATAACTCATACGATCGACTAGCACTGCTGCTCTTGATGGGCTACAACATGAACAAAAATACAAACCACACAAGATAGCTGTTCTTCTCTACAATACAAAAAGCACTTATCAAACACTTTAACATATTTTTCACCATTAAAATGCTTAAATATTCCATTCGCCAAAGTAATCCAAGCTAAATTCTTCCTTTTATAGATTCATTCCACTACTTCCTCCTCCCCCTCAACCCCCCACCCCAAGGACTCAGTCTACACTTTCCTGCTAACAACTTTTCTTAAAAGGTAGAAAAAGATATGGAGCCATAGAAAATGTTTCTCTGAAGTTTCACTAATGAGGAAGCAGATCTTAAGCTTCTTGCTGCTATTGGGCTCATTTGTATTTTTTATGAGCTGATGTACCAGTGAGTAGAAAAGAGACAGACTCTCTACTGGCAGATTAACCAGCCCTTTAAGGGTGCCTGCTATTAATTTTGGTTATTCATCTGCACATCTGTCCAACTGTGTCATGACTATTGCTCCTTGCAGCTCACTTTGTTTAACCAGAAGCTTTTCACCATTGAAATCTGTCAGCTTGTTTTGTTCTCTTACAAGATCTAAACTCTAGTTATAACCTAGTTGAAGATCAGATCTTTCATTTCCACTAGTGGGAATAAAATTATCTCTGATACTAGAAATTTTAATATAATAGTTATTGACCACATGTTTATTCATCATGCTGACATGATTGTTCCTGAAAACAATTGGTATCCCTATTATTTTCCTTAAGAAAACATCCTTTGCTAACCCCAGACTGTCCTAGCTGTGACTGTAAGGGAGTCAGTCATACTGTAAAAAAACCTCTGAATGGAGTACAGCTTAAATCTTCCATTGCTTTAAAATGTCATTTTAGACAATTCCCCTGTCTTCCAGTGAAAGAAAGACTAGCTTGGCTTGTACCGACTTTCCCACAACAGATACTGTGTTGTCAACTGGAGAATATTTCCCTTTGCTTTGCTAAAGCTTGTCCCTCTTATGTATCAATACTAAAGGAACAAGCCATACGATCTGTTTCTTTAATGTCTTCACTTTCATCTTCTAGTCTCTATCTGACAATAATAATTGACTTCGGATTGTTACTACCACCTGCCTACACAGTACATTACTGTGCAATTCATTTAAGCTCTGCTACTATCCCACTACTGCTTCATTCACTTAGAGAACCATAGGAGTTTGCTCAAGCATTCCATAGATCTGACAAGAAGGAGCCTGTAACCTGCTGTTCTTCACCTTGAGCTGCTAAAAACTCTTGCCTATACAAACAGAAGACTGCTGATACACCGTATATTATTCATGCCTGCCCTTTATGACACCCCAGCATGACTGCTTTGTGGTTCACCTGATTTAGAAACAAGTGACGTAGCAGAGTTGGGATTAGATCACATCAAACATATTCTGTTTGCATTTATATTTGCTTTCATATTACTTCTACGTTAGAAATACTTATGGTCTTTCCAATCTAAGAAACATGCTCCAACCACAATGGCCAATGTCAAAAGAACCACTTGGTACAGAAATCACTTCTTTCTTTCCTTAGTGAGTCAGGATGTCTGCTTTCAATGTAAATCTTTTATCTGGTGTTCATTGATTCTGTCGCTGTTCTTATCAATCTGAGGGTTAACCACCTGAAGGAATATAACTGAAGATTACTTTCTTCCTCTCAGTTTTTCTAGATTTACAACAATACAGGATTCTCCAAATCAGGCTATTTTTACACCCTCTCTAAAGAAAGCCCCTGCTTGCTTTGCAAAGCCAGAATAACTAAAACAAACCACAATCACTGCAAGATTTTGCCTGTGGATTACCATTTATCTACCCTCTCAATAATATTTTCAATTGATTTTCAGTAATACTTAATATCTATTTAGTAAAATCTGGTTATTTACACAGAAATTTTAGCAGTTAGATTCAGAAAGCCTAGATGGAAGCAGACACTGCAAAGCACTATCCATTAGCAGTTTCTCACAAATCCTACCGCACCATGACTCCACTCTTTTGTGCCACTGCAAATGGAGCCACTTTATTATGAATGATAGGCAAAACTGTCAGTCTGCCCAGATGCATTAGATCTGTCATAGGGCTGACTCACATATGATTAAAGAAAATAAACCACTATAGATACACCAATACTATCTCAAAACCTATGTAGGGTAGGAAGAGGGTAGGAAAGAACCTGTTTCTTATAAAAGTAGTTCTCTATATCACCTATGTCTGGGATTTTTACATGCCTTTCCATAGACTAAGGCTGACAACTTTTATAATCAAATTTCATTCAAGGATGCACACATATGGTCACCATTATTTAAAACAAGCTAAACAACTAAAAATTTAGTGGTTTTGTGAACACTTCTACAAGTAAATTTTTTTACACTATTTATAAAAGGCAAACACAAAAATAACTGAAGATCAGCTGAGAAAAATGTAGTGTCTTATTTTAGTGAATATGAATTTATTTTTTGAGGTCTGAATAGATTCCATATAAAAGGATGTTAATGGGAATATCCCTTCTTGAAAAGATTTTCCTCCTCCTCTTGTCTCTACTTGATTCAGTCGTCATTATTATGGACTGTGAAATAACATTTTCCCAAAGGTGCAGAAAACAAAAGAACTTATTTCATTATTTCTGTCTTTCTGTTATCTCCTACACAGGTTGCTGTGTGTTACTCCATTGTTCAGAAGAACTTCCTCTTTGTATCTGTATTCTATGAGGAATATTAAGGTGGCTGCAGGTCAAGATTTGCTCTATCTGGTTGGATGTGTATGGCCTCTGAACTAAGAGTTAATACTAATACAAATACCCTATGGAACAGAGTTTTTATTCATAAGTTTCCTGCAATTTTTAAGATAAAAAAGCCACTAAAAGTTAAAGATTAGATCTTAAAGTAATCTTTAAAATAGTGCCTGAAACAGGAGTCACCAGAACAATCTTCTGATATTTTTTGGCAAGCATACTAGTAAATACAATTCAGAACCGAAACCACCTTGTAACATTTATACACAAAAGACTAACTTTGAGATACCAAATTACAAGGACCAGCCTCAGTTCCAATACCTGTGCATTCCTGGACATATATGAAATGATAAAAATAAATACACAGCAGCCTTCAAGTCCTACTCATTTTAATATATCAGTATAATCTTCATGTTAAAATCATAAAACCTAGGTGTCTCTGAAAACAGAATAATTTTATATATTATATGAGACATGGTTTGCTCTTGAAAAAAGAGAACAAGAAGAAAATTGTTAGATTTCTTTGTTAAGGGAATGAGGAGTAGTGAAAAGAGAAATTACTTAAGTGAGTCAGAAGGTAGATACAATCTTTATTTTTAAGAAAAACCAATAACTGGGATAAAAATGGACAGAAGTAGGAACATGGATTTGAAGACACATCCTGAATCACTAAGTTTGGTTTCCTCTGGAAACCAGAAAAAGGTAAAATTAAACCAGAAATTAATTCTTAAGGCATAAAATTGACTAAGGCCTATCACTTTATATATGCCAAAAATCAGTGATTTCAAGTGGAAGTATTTTTGAATGTCCTAATTCTAATGGAGAAAATTAACATATGTGAAGATGCTAGACCAAGCTTTTTGCTGTAGGGCTCAAGCAAGGTAACAATTTTGTAAATGAGACACTGTGTCTAAGCACTTCAAACAATATCAGTGTTAAAAGGAAATTTTTACACCAATCTTTGGTGCCATTTGTTCAAGAGGTTTTTTTTGTTTGTTTGTTTGTTGGGTTTTGGGTTTGTTTTTTTTGGTGTTGTTTGGGGGTTTTTTGCTGTTGTTTTTAACCTGTTTGAACTCTGGAACTCTTGCCTGAATCAAAACATGTGACTAAATGTATCACTTCCCACTGGCAGAATAAACATCTGGAATTATTCTAGGTAAGCCTCAACTGGCATACTACCATAACAGGGACCCTCCTAACATCACACAATGCAAAGAACATTCTGGAGGCACATATGAATTGTTCTGGCTACCTTGTGTTTTATTGATAGCTGTTGCTACAGAATTTATCTGCAAATGCTAACAAGATGCCAAAGTAATGACAATCCAAGAGGTGTTTGACTCAGTACTGCACTAGAAGTAGCTTCAGAACTGGGAAGAAAGTACAGTCCTCAACTTAGGAGACAGCCCTATGTTAAAGAGCCAAGAGAGCGAACATTAAAGTGTCTTAATTACTTAATATAATTTTATAATTAAGGTAGCTCCAATTTTGGAACTCTCGTCTTACTAGAATGTTCTTTACTTTACATTTCTGACAAATAAGTTACAGACATGAAAATAAGATTGTAAGGTAACCTAAAGGAAAAATAAACAGCAGTTTTAAGCAATTAAATATAGCTATCATTCATTATATATATTTACTTTGAAAAAATAAAATTAAAATGGAATTTGTACTATACTCCAGTTCAGAATTACTATGGTAAGTATGCATAGCTTTCATAGAATTTTTTATGTTCTCATTAGCGAGTTTTACAAATGAAAGTAGTGGCACTATGTCTTTCTTACAGTACCGCTTTGACATGAGATAATAACTGACCTCCACTGCATATTGAGAAATCTAAGATAACAAAAGTGATGGGTTCATTTTCTGACCAAACAAAACCACTCTTGATATATTTTATGGACATATATTGACAGTCTATGTTTTCACATTCGTGAAGAACTTCTAAAGACTTAGTTTTCATTAAAACAACTTTAGTTCACAAACCAGAAATGACTACATGAAGCTAGTGCAAAGGTAAAAGAAGACATATATTTCTATTAGGGGAAAAGTCAGTAATACTGGTGCAACTGAACATATAAAACTTATGTTAAGAGAATCTAATTTTATTGAAAAAACATATAGTTCAAACAGCAACAAAATTTATAGAGTTCAGTTTCTTATATTCTACTATCTCTCTGATATTAAATAAAAACAATTATTGTTGCATTTCTTATGTTATTTAAAGTTTGATATTTTCTAAGGATATATAGCCTTTCATCTATAAAATATGTAGTGTTCAAAATCTCAGAAAAAATACTTCTACTATCAAAGAATGAGTCATATTTTTCCTCACATGCTGGTTGTGATCCACATGTATTTTGTCAAAATTTATCCTCATAAAACAGTATAATCAATAGAAAAAACTCTACTCAAAGCCATCTGCATAGAAGTAAAGAATGAATGCTGTTAATCTGCTAAACAACAAAAAAGGGAAATTAGGAGTGGACTAGCTGCTGGGAGAAGTACCATCATACATTTAAATTAGCATTTTGTTAATTAAGTTTATTTGTAAATAAATCTTGAAATACAGTGCATCATTTGTGTTCTAATATTTTCTGAGCAAAAATAAAGTCACTGTAATAAGGATTTTGATAGCTAAATCCACAACATAATTAAAAGGTAGTAAATGAAAGACTATCGTCTACAATAAAATGTGAGCTTGTGAAATTATTACCTCCTTTAACTGGGTTATTATACCTTTCTTTAGAGTTATAAATCATTCTTTAAGCTAACAGAATTTTAGATTTGTTCAGCACTTTTGAACAAATTATTCTCAGATTGTTTCATATTGGTACCTACCTTTCTGCTTTGACTTTCCACAGCACCACTGAACCATTTGAGAGGTATTGAAACAATCAACATTTATTCTGATCAGCAAAATTCTACCCTCTACTCCACGTTCATTTTACGTTGGGTTCCTTAGATGCCCACATCAACGGTTATGACAGACAGTATGCACGCTTCCCCAGAACATGCCAAAACGTTGAATATTCTCCCTCAGATTCTTGAGCAACTCAGAAGTAGCTCAAAAAATATTCCTAAATTTCTATCCTCAGACCTTCCTTCTGCAAATGAATGAGCACTGTGAAAAAACAACTATAGTTCTATTTACGTTTTTAAAAAAAAAAAAATCACAGAAACCCCCCCGCCCCCCCCAGTTCCCCAGGGATGTACTTCTGTAGCAGTGGGAATCAGTGTGCATTACTTTATAGCAGTACATTCTGCACGCTTAGCTCTTTAGTATATAAAGTCACTTCATCAACCCAATTATTTCTTTTTTTTCCTGTTTTTTCCCCCAAAGTAACTCTAAACTACTTTAAAACACCTTCATTACAGAAATGATTCAACCAGCACTGCTGCAAACCATGGAAATGTAAAAGCTGTTAAAAATGTATTAAATGCTGTCCATGCCACAAGGGTACTAGTGTAAAATGACCTTAAGTTTAAAGGCTCCCTATGAAGGCAGAACAGTAATCTGCTCTGCTTCTCCTAATGAATAACAAATGGGCCTTCACAATTCATTTAGTTCAGTACAAGCTGCCATTACAACCCATTTTGTTTTTTTAACTTTGTGGTAATGTATCATCTTGCCTGACTCTATGTCATCTTCTTGAAGGTCACCAAAGGTATGTAACTCCACTCTTAATAATGAAAAAAAGGAGGAAGGAAAAAGAGATATGACAAATTTTGACAAAGCACCGACCAGTCCATTCTGATATACTGTATCACACAGTGAGACTCATACTTCCCACACAAAGATGCTTCCTGTATTGTAAAGAGAGTCAGAAAATCACTGAAGTCTTCAAAATAATTTGGTTTTTCAATTAATAACTAAAATACAACAATAACTGGGATATAATTCTTTGGGTTTTTATTTACTTACTTTTGATTTTTGTTATGTCCTAAAACAGAATCTGAATCTGAGCATTCAAAAAGAAATTAAAAGACCACAAATATTTGTATTTATTTCACAGGTATTTAGCAACATGTATTATGTTGCTATGGACAATTAGCCTTTTATCCAATTTTAGTTGGTAGTTTAACTCACCCACACTAAGGTTTTAATTATCCCCTCAGTCTGCATGCTTAGGCCTCAATTCATGCAGCTGGAAATCTGCCTCAATGATGTTATAACCTTGTTAATGTAACAAAAGAGGAGTTTACTTAAAACTGTGCTGACTGTGGACTTAAGCCAAATTTACTTGAAAGAGGAAAGAGACTGTCAAAAATCCTACAATAAACACAGAAATGCAGTTCTTTCATAACCTTCACCTTAATTCATATAGACAAGCAATTTACATGTAAGTGGATTCATATGGCCTGTGAGGGGCCTCCTCTCTGGAGCTAGACTATTCTTTATACCCTGCCCCCATCGTTAACAAAAAACCTCCAACAGCTCACTTTACAGAAATGGCAGAGTATCTGCAATCTTTTTTAATCACAATAAAACATAATTAAGATAAACATTTGTAAAGCTAGTCAGTATCAATAAAGGCACCATAATTTCACAAAGCCAATTTCAAGTAAGTTCAGCTAGTCCTTTGTCAAATACATATTTTAAATTCAATAAAGGTTTTATTTGAAGAGTGTAAAGTTGCACTTCTAATGAGGTAATAGTTACATTAGCCTTAAGTGGAAGTTCCTTGTCATACACTGATATCCCTCATTCATTTAGTTGCCAAATTACAGTAGGGATTTCCTAAATTCATCTGTTAATTAGATTCATTTTTAGGCTTGATACTAACAAAAACCTACATTAGACTAAACAAAACATCATAGTATTGAAGTGTTGAAGGGAGATCTTTCTAAAACAGAAAAAAATAAAGATGATATTTCTTAATCCAACTGTCCCAACTGTATGCTTGTACTATTTTTTTTAAGAGAGGATCTGATGGGAGGGGCAGTAGTGGGTAGCTGGATGGTACATATGCATGCATAGCCACAAAACCCGTAAAAGACTGTTTTCATTTCACCAGTTTTCTTTCAGTTGTTGACAAAATAATCCAGGTGGGCAAGGAGAGTAATGGGCACCCAAAACAAAACTGAAAAGCAGTCAAGTTTCTTTCATGCATTCTGAAAGTTTAAATATTTTTCAATAGGTGAAAAGTCTTTTCTTTAAGCTCATGAATGTCAGAGTATTTTCCACTCTGTTAAGAGAGTATCAGGTTGCTGGATGTCAGATGAAGATCTATCAAACTTCTTGGGCTCCTATTCTTCAGGTGTTATGCAATAATCTCAACTTTTTTGCTACTGAACTTCACACTAGTCCTAGCACCACCTCCTGCTCTAAACCCCACAGACATGAACTACCTACCTTTTGTTTACAGACCACACAGAAAACTAAAAAGAATTTCTCAGGATAGCCATACAAGAGCTGGATGAGGTTGTCCAGCTCATAAAAATACTTGTAAGTTCTCAAACACAGTAAATCCCCTAAACAGTACAGAGAAAATTCCATATTTTGAAGCTTTTAGCATGGAGGGGGTTAAAAGTTCAGCTCACACTTCCTATTAACTGCATCACTCCTTCCTAACCAGTCTTTGGGACATAGCTTGTCACAACATGCAGAAAAGTGACAGAACTACCATGAAGTCCCCTCACTACTGCCCAATAATTGATGCAATAAAGTACTATGCTTACACCTGACTACATTTTATCCAAAACTCTTCCAACCTAAAGAATTAAGGCAGGATATAAAACCTTATTCTTATGGATGTAGATTTCGGTGGAATTAGAATTTCATTCAATAACTTATATTCACAATCCACATAATGTAAGGATCTGAAAGTATCCAGGCTATCAGAGGTGACCTAGCTATCCTATCCTATAAAACCTACCTTTGACATTTTCTCCTCAGTACCTATCTCTGTTTCCTAACCATAGAGCAAGCTTAGAGGGGATGAAAAACAAAAGAACAAAGCAGTGCATTTAATGACTGTCTCTCTTAGACCAATCTACATTTTCCCTCCCACCTACAATATGTAAGTTAGTCTTTAAAGAATGCAAGACGAGTTTGTTGGGAAGCAAAGAAGAATTCCCTAGTAAATAAGAATGATTTTAGCAGTATAGTGATCCTCAGAGGTTTGTGTGGCCTAACTTTGGTCAGAAACAAACACAACAAAGATAAACTACATGTTTGAGGTAGGAGTGGTTAGAAACTGGGAAGAGTTCAACCACAAGAAAAGTATTTTTACATTTCTAATCTAAGCCAGTAAGGCACAGTTCCCCCCTTAGTATCCACGTATTTAAAAAAGTAAAACTGGATGGGTTTTGAGAAATTCACTATTAAATATGAGGAAAAAATATACCAAGTCTTTCACTTACATCCTCCAATATACTTTTAAATACTAAAAGGTAACATAATAAGCACAGTACTTCTATTAGGATTATGCAAGCTCCTCTACAAATGCAATGTTTCTATTTACCAACAATTGAAAAAATCTTTCCACTAACAATATTCTGCATAAGTTTGTGCAGTCCCCAAACTTATGTTTCACCTTGAAAAATGTATCTATTCAGTTTGAAGCCACTTCACCCTAAGGAAGCAAGCCAAGGTGTCCTTTTAAGGTGATGCTTATATCCTGAACACAACAGCTTGACTATAAGACGTAGCACAGACTTACCTAATGTACCTTCTTAAACAATGTACCTTATTAAACAGGGCTTTTCTTTGCTAAGATACCCTGGTACACTGCACAATAGAGTGGACATAGCCAAGTTTGTTCACAATCAGAGAAAATTGAGATGAGTTCATCCTAATTTCCACTGTCATCATGTAAGTCATGATCTGTCAGTCTCTGCTAAACAGCAGTACAGCATTGAAGGGAGAGGTGTTGTTCATTAGAAATTCAGTGTTTTAGCACATTTTTGAGTGCTATGCCATATTTTACCAATCATATTTGAAGAATTCTCTTTTTACTACAATATTTCTAAACTCACATTGTTTAGACAGTGTTAACAGTGATAACACGATTTATGGTTTTATTATTATCTTGTTTGTTATAGTAACGTTTGATGGGAGCCCATTATGCCTGGCACTATATTAATCAAGAGTATTGATCAGTCTTGTCAGGCTTATATTCTAGATAGGCAAGCTATACACAGTTGGGTGGGAGGACATAAACACCACCAGAACAAGTAGTGTGAAGTTCTCTTGGGTTTAAAATATGA
>NW_010337276.1:0-13593 GCF_000700745.2 Antrostomus carolinensis | reverse complement strand
CCAAAAAAAAAAAAGACAGAAACTCTTTGTTTCTTTTCAAGACAGAGGTACTGACCTCCATGACAATAAATTCTTACAGGTAGCATTATATCAGTTAGATAAAAGAGTAAATCTTACGCCCTTACAGGCAGAACGGCTGCCCCATGAGCTCACACCTTACAAAGCACAAGAGAATGCACATTCGAGTATTAATAAACTCTCTCAGACATGAGAGTGCAAAACTTCAAGCACATCTTGCACTTTATTAGAAACAAGAAAACTCAATCAGAAGAAACAAAGCAATAGGAACTTAGATTTATTTTTCCACAGCTCACAGAAAAGTACTTGTTTTGCTGGGGGCATGGGGAGGAGGAGTAACGAGGACGCACAGGAAGAAGACAGCAGTGGATTCACTTCATAGCACACAAGGAGAAATGGGAAGGTAAAGAAAGTTAACTGAACCTTTCCCTTCTACCACCCTTCAGTACTACAGGAAAGCTGTTCCTGTTTGATTGTTTCTGCCTCTGTTCTCTCTCGACTTTGTAAGACCTTTTCCTCTTAATAGAAAATACATTTCTAAGCACATGTTGTTTTTATACAATATCAAACAATAATCCAGTAATTTATTTTAAATGATCGGAACCTTTAAATTTCTTTGGTTCTGCATTTTCAAAGATCTGGGTTTACACTAAGTTCGGCATTATCTCACTGGGGAGACCCTCAGCTCATAATTCCTACCATTGAATTGCACATCCTGGGTCTCAAGTATGCAAAATCTGGCACTGGAAAAAGGAAAAAAAAAAACAAAAAACCAAAAACCTGACCCATCATATTTTGAGGTCTGAAAGGCAGAAACATCTACTAGAATCATGTTCAGTTGGCTGAGGTTAGGAATATGGGAGTCTGCAGTTGATCAGCACTGCCCTAGGTGTCACAGAGGCCAATGGGAATTACACTAAGAGGGTTTCCGTACACAAGGGTGTAATTCAGTCAGCTTTAACAAAAAAATCCATGAAACAGAAGCCTAACTTTTTCTTTCTTTTTTTTACTTTCAGACTCCTACTCCTTCCTTTCTGTCTTTTGAACCACTTGTTCTATGGAGTATATTATCAGAAGGGGAGGCATTCACATTCCCATGCTGGCTGAACTTCAAAACAAATGCAATCTTATTTCACCCATTTTCATCATTACTAATTTTTTTACTAATAAAAGCACTTTAAAGGTAGTTTTAAAAGAAACCATATACAGCTTTGTCAAGATCAGTAATTACAGAGTATATTTGTTGTTGTTTTGTTCTTCCAGCAAAGAGTATAGTATTGTTCTTCCAGCAAAATTATTTTGTTGCTTATATTTTCTTACATTAACAAAAAAAGTTGTGCCATGGAAACCAGACAAAAAGTGTCTAATCCTTAATAGATAGCAGAAAAACATTTTCTTCTTTATCTAAAAAGTTAAGACTGCTAAACTCCACAGTAACCTGGCTTTAGACAAAAATAGTAAGCTTCCTTAGAAAATAGAAACATTCTTCAAACTATACCTTTCCTTTGGAAGAGTCCAGACCTGGATTTTCATTCTTCAGGTTTGTACAGCCCTCTTCCTTATACTACTGTCCATGTTTCACTGAATACTAACTCATAGTCCCTTCCTACTTATATACTGTCCTTCTCATCACTGTGCCTTTCTGAATACTATTCCATCTCACATGAATTTAGAATGCTACAAATCAAGATATATGCTAGATTAAACTGGCATATTTTAAACCTTGACACATTTATAAATTAAAAAGACAGAAAAGCATTTTAGCTTAGAGAGGTTGATTTTAAAACAAGAGGAAAAAAGAGGAGAAGCAAATGTAATGATTTTCAATTGCAATGTTTCTTCAAATTTTCATTTGCATTACAAAAGACTCGAATACTCTGCATCTCAAAGTCCTTTAAGCACCTTGGCACACTTGTAAACCTGAAGCACTGTTAATCCTGTCTGTCTTTAAGTGGTTCAATCACTAGAGAATGTCATGTAACTGTCATATCTCATTCTTATAACCTGCACTTTAAAACAATATTTTTTTCACTTTTATAATCTTGTAAATCCACTTATACCTAATCTTTCCAGAGTGTATTAACTGACTTAATATAACTGGTTCTCAGTGTAAGGGAGCAATGTGGGTAGAAAGAGTCAACACCTCCAAGAGAAAATCAATTTTAGGAACTTAGTTCAACAACAGCCAGAGTATAAAAAAGTAGCCATTTATGGACCTCTTGTCCATTAATTTGTCTAACTCTTTTTTGAATCAGCTGATGCCACCCTGCCCTCTGTGGAAGCAAGTTCCAGAAGGTCACCAACCAACCACTCCGTAAAGCAGCATTTCTCCCATTTTCAAATCGGTCAATGATTAACTTCAGCAAGTGCCCGCTATTCCTTATGCTGGGGGATCTGGCAAACAACAGTTCTACATTCAGTTTATGCCTTCCTTTGAGATTCTAAAAACTTCAAACATATCCTCCCCCTGCCTTCCCCTCCCGAGAGTGAAGAGTCTTTAAGTTTCTCCCTCATAAAGCAGCTGCAGGATCCTCTTAATCTCTCCACCATTTAGGTTCTGGGGAAAGCACTTGTGGAATAAAACCCCTAAGAAGTATTGTGGAATTTCCAACATAAGAAGTTTGCTGAAGCATCAACCATTATTCTTCTACTGAGACAAGGTATCTGAATGGGGAAAGAAAAATGGCAACAAAATCAGAATGAAAAGCACACCAAGAATACAGAGTGGCAATGACCACCAAAGCCCCTTTCTGCCTGGCAGATGCCTCAAACCATATGGATCATAGGAACCTGGAATATCATTTGTACAACTATAGAGTCAGGAGCTTCAATTTCTACTGTTTGAGAATATTACTCATGAAAATGCATAATAATTAAGCCAAAATACTTATGAGATGAAGAAAACAAGCCAGTCAAAATCCAGACCCATTTTCTAGATCAGAAAAGTACGCTTATTTATTATAACCATAATATGTGTTGTCTGGAATATGTTTGATCTCTTTCTAGTTCACCTTCAGACAATGCTTCTGTGGCATAGGAAGCACTACTGCTATTCAATAACAGAGAGGAAGATATTGCCTGGGAGGGAAACACTTTGAAAAGGTTGTTACTGCACTCTCTCACTAAGGGAGCCAGGAAACATGGGAGAAGCTCCAGCTTCCTTTGCTTGGATACCCATATAAAAGCAGTTGAAATACAGACTCTCATATCACATTTTAGAGAAATCTCAAATTGATCTTACTAACCTTCAATAGCAGGTGACAATCTATTTTGAAAGTAAACTGAACTTAACAAGAACAAAATGAAGAAATGTCACACTTTCTTCCCACACTGATGAAATTTCAAACATCACAAATCTTACAAAATAAAATCAAAGTATACTATCATTTACTCTGAATACAGAAGACTCTCAAGTGACTAGGAACTTGGTGACACTCATATGTCTTTAAATAAGAGAAGCGTTTTGCCAAGTAAACAGTTCACTCATTCTGTTCTCAGAGAGAGAAACATTTTATTGCTTTGTGCCCCTTCATTGTTTACGAAGAAAAAACATCTCTTCATTTTAGTCAAGAAAGCTTCTGTTCCAGAGAACAAAGCCTTCATTTGGGTTTCTCTAATCTTTATGGTGTTTGCAAGTTGGTGTCAAAAATGTTAGTCAAGGCATGCTGTGTTACAGGTCTGTGGGGCAAAAGCAGTCACAAGAGACCTTCCACCCAAGTTAGAAGGAGACCACATTACCATTCTAACTACTTCCTATGGAAGTCACAGTTGTATCAACATCCTGCTGTTTTGTTTGTATTTAACTTGGGATATGACTCTCTACACTCTCAGCATGAATCCTACAATTAAATGGAAGCAGTCCACAGGTTACTAAAAAACAGTCTAGTGTTCTACATTCAAAATGGTACACTTTTTGGGACAATCAACTTGCTATCCATTCACTGAACATGTTTATAGTACACATTACCACAATTGAAACAAGTCAAAATAATCCCTCTAATAGAATTATGAAAAATAATAAAACTGCTTTCTGAAAATTATTGTTTCTCCACAACTACTCCACTCTGTTATAGGCTACTCTGTTATCTAACCTATTAAGTAAAGATAGGTTAAAGAATTATCATAGCTATCTTCTCAAAATATAGGCTGCATTAGAGCTGACAAAGTTGAATAAATCATTTTTAAATTATCTTACTTCCAAAATAATATCTTATTCAAGAAATCTGACCCTGGTGTATTTGTTTAAACCTCAATTCAAAGAGTATGCTTTCATGTCATTTACCCACTAATACTTATTAAGCCTGGAACTATCCCCAAGGCAGGTGCTGGCTCTTCTTGAAATATACCAGCATTTCTAAAAAGGAGCTTAAACTAAGCAGTTTTACTCAGTTAAACACCTCAGTTTCCAGTGTAGGCAAGAGAAATGGTTATCTAACTTCTTGCTTTCTTTCTGAAAAGAAGGGGGTGGAGGAAAAGCACTAACTGTACCACAGGAAGCAGACAGGGTCTATAGGGAAGCCTTCGTTTTAAGTACTTGGTGGTTCCAAGCAATTTCAAAGAGTATTTCCAACCTTAAATCACCCTTTCAATTTCTCCTACCTTGCTACAATGCTTTCCTCATCCCTGCTGCTGTGTGGAAGAACCCAAAAAAGGAAATTAACTTCATGACTACATGCGAGTCTCTACAATTTCATCAGGGATTTTCCTGTCAATGAGTGTCATGCTTCTGGCCTGTGTATGCACTGAACAGGTGAACACATACACAATCACTCTGACATGTTCCAGCTGCACTGGATTTACTTCTCTATACAGAGATTTCAGAAGCGCTTTTGATCATAGCTTTTGACCACAGCAATGAGGAAGAAACCACTATCCTATGGGTGATAGAACCTCTTGGGGTGGAGTAATTAGGACATAAATAAAGGAAAACACATACTGTTCCTCTCCCTTTCTCTCCCCAAGTGCCAGCCTGAGATGGTGATGGATGGAAACAGTAATAGGAGAATGTAAGGGAGGGACATGAGCCGATTTGTTCAGGTGCTGGAAACATGTCTAGATTCTCTGGACATCCAACAGCCCTTGTCAGAGCTGCAGCTCCTGCTTAGCTGCTACACAGATGTGAAACCCTCAACTTCTACTCCAGTAAAATTTATAGATGGAAAAAAGGGGTATGTCTGCAGAAAACCTGATGAATGGTAAACTTCCTTATACTTCTGCCACTACTACTTCATAAAGCATTTTGACTGCCCTGCAAACTCTGACTCTCTAGTTTTACATTTTACACAGTCTTCCCCTTGAGCTGTGATCCATGACTTCCAGGCTCCATTCAAAGACCCTCTTCATCCCTGTAATATTCTCAAAAGTCCACTTGAAGCCACTTGTATACTTGTCCATGCTTGCCTACACTAAAAGGAAGGAGGGGACCAGTCAGATCGGGTGACAAGACACGTTCTCTTCCCTGCAACAAAACAAGCTTTATGCTTACACTGTGAAGCTGCTCATAGATCCAGGCCAGGGTCTTGATGGTCTCGCACCTGAGACTGGCATCTAGTGGCAAATACGAGTGCCCTCTCCTTGTCTGGCAAAGCAGCTGAACCACTAACAGCAGGTAAAAGTGCAGTACGTGTTCAGCACTTCTGCAAAGAGTAGCAGCTGGTGGGACTGAATGCCTGGTGGAAAAAAACATTTTACCGCCTTCTTCCCACAAATATTTCATCCTTGACTATACACAGGTGCTTTTAAATGAATAAACATTTGAGATAAGCAATATTCATTTATTATTTTCAGTGAAAAAAATGGTGGACATTCTTAAACAAAGGAAGGGATGTTTAATTTTATACTATCACTGTAAGAAAATTTACTGCAAAACCTAATTTAAAAATAAATATTTTTTTGGACAGCACAGCAATGTTCTATTTTTGTTATTGAATGAAAGGACTAGTAGCTGGTTATTTTATTAGGAGGTCTTTAATACTTCATTATTGAAGTAATCTGATTTATTCCACATAAGGGAAAATATATATTCTTCTGGAAACACGTAGTGAATTTCAGGGCAAAGTCACGTTCAACAAAACTGATTTAGCAATACCCACAGGTGATGGCATGAACTCTATCAAATGCAACTCTATCAAATTGCCCTTCAAACTCTTGGCGAGACCTTCATTCAGGATATCCTGAAAGCTTCAGAGCACCGAGTGTATTGAGTTGACTGCTAAAGAAAACACTAAGTAATTAACAGTTGGATCTCAAAAATTAAGAATTCACAGATCAAGTCAAAACATGAAGTTCAGTCTTTTGGGGGATTAATCCTATAACCACTCACTAAGTGCAGTGTTTGTCACATGTAACCAAGTCACTGAAAGATCATCAAATTAATGCAAAACCACAATGAAATCATCTTATTTAAAAAAAAAAAAAATCTTGTATTTAAACATATTTCTAAGTAGACTAAACACCACAGAACGTTAATTTAAGGGTTTTTATCCAAGAAAACCCAAAATTTTGATAACAAAGGTTTGGGAGTTTTGAAGGGATTGGGGGTTTTTTGCTTTGCTTTTGACTCCAGTGGTTGCAGCTTGAAGATTACATGCATATAATTTAAAAGTTGAACTAACACGAAGGGTGATAACAATTTTTATATCTTTTCCCTCACATGCCATTAGACTTTCTTTTATGACCATTGGCTCTCCAGGTCAAACCTACTGTCTTTCAAAGGGAAAATAATTTTTACCATTTCTAAAAACATTATCTATCCCATAGAGTAAAATCCACTTTCCGTAAGACAGGCATTTATTTCACATACATATATAGAGCAATTTTAATATTATACAAATACTTATTCATCTATCTATACAGCTATCTAATTTTGTTACAAGCAGGTTTATGAGTTTTGGAAGGAACCATCATATAGGAAAAGCCACCTGTATGAAAGCATTGTGGATGCCTTGTGGTCACGAAAGCATGCTCCACAAATACGGCATTTCTGAAACATTTGAAAAAGCCTCCACCACACCACTATGCAGAAACTTCTCCTACGCTCAAGCTCTTCATACTACAAAATGAACAGTATTTTCTAGGGAAGCCTTGAGAAGTTCTCAGTAGGCTGTGCTCCTTCTTGAGGACTTCTCAGAAAACAAAAACAATGTCTGGAAAAAGTAGTCTTGATACATATTTATAACTACCGATTTTTAAGTTCAGGCCAATTGAAACAATTCTATGGATGATAAATACGTTTCTAAAAAACATTAACATGCCTTTTGTCACACTATGCAATACAGATATTTTAAAAAACTTTCATTTATTAAAAAATAAAAAGTGCATTGATTTTTTTTTTAATGCTCAGGGATAGAAAGAGCACAAAGCATTAAAGAAAATTAAGCAAAATGATGGATTTGAACACATGCTGCATTTCACTGTTAACATGTATGCATAACTTCCATTAATGTCAGTATGAGTTATGTGTGCACTGCTAAAATAATATGACCATAACAAAAATATTTCCTCCAGAACTAATATAGTAATATTTTTAAAAGACATTGGAGAAAAAAACAAAAAAAAACCCAAAACAAAACCCACAGCATTTAGAAAGTAACATGCAAATGCAAATCCTTCTCCAAACTTAACACTTTGGAATTCTTTAAAATAAATCTTATTTTTTCACATGTTGGTATCATGTTAAGAATAACTTGACGTTTATCTCCTTCCATCAAACTACTTTTCATTTAATAGGTACTTATCTAGTCTCCAGTTCAAAAAGACTAACCAGATAATGAACAAGATTAAGCTGCTATCCGTTTTTATTCTAAACTCCCTTAAATAACTGAATGTATATGGGAACATGTAATGACAACTAAAGAAGGTATCTAAAACTGACAACGACTGCAGCTAGTAAATTAAGACGGATCTTGGCAATGTCAGCCAGATGGGCCTAGAATGCAGAGTTATGTTTGGAACTTGAACATAATATAAGCATAGGAAATCATCATGAATGTTCTTAAACACAGAGTTCATGCCTATTCAATGGGAAGCCAGCAGACAAGAACTATAATAACTCAATATCAAATTTTTAAAATTATAAATAAAAGTTACACTCAATGTTGCCTATTAAAAAATTATCTTAAAATATCAGAGAGAAGATACACTATTTTAGCATATTACTACAACAGAGAATTATCATTATTCTGTCATGTCTGGAACTTAGCTAGCTTGTACAATCTGATTTTGAGAATACTTGATTCATTAAAAAAATGTAACGTCATGTTTAGTATATTTCGTTGTATCGCAGCAATTTTATAAAGCTTGTCATACACATTCCAGTTAGTAGTTTAAAAAATTAAACTACTGTAATGAAATATATGAATTATTTCTAAAAGAAAACTGACAATTGAATGAAAAACAAGTATGCACTCAAAGAAACAGACCAAAGCACTATACAGAAAACAGATGACTGCATGAAAGATACTGGCACTGAGCATCTGAGTTAACATAGGTCATTTAATATGTACATATAAAAGAAAATAAAAAAATTGAAAAAATTGCTCTGTTTTAAAATATAATGTCACCTACTACTCTAATTCATATGTGCTCCCATTTTTCTGTATAGATATAGGCCTCATTAAAGTCAAAAGCAGTTCGTTTGATTTCATTGGAAACATTCATGCTTACATTACAGTATTTCTGCACTCATGTTACATGCCAACAATTCTTAAAACCTACTTTTATAAAAATCTAGTAAGCATAAGTCTCCATTTCCACTTTGTTTTATTTACAACAACAATATTAAAACATTTTTTTCTGATTCTTTACCTTCCTTTAAAATGTAAGGATATCTACAACAGCTTAGGTAGTTATATATGGGTTAAGTGTTTTAGGTTTTTTTTTCCTCCCTCAATAAAACAGTTTCAAAATTACAACTATGAATTTCCTTCATTGAATGTTAACTACCCACTTACCAGCCTAGCCAAGTTATAACAGGTTCACTCTTCTTTTTCCAATTTTAAAGACCCTGTCAGAGCTTTAACAACCCATAATTACTGATATTTACATTTATTGTGGGTAGGGAGTTAGATTTTAGTTACAGGTCTATCTTCCTTGTTCATTCCATACACATATACATAATGATTATGTGTATGTAAATAGGTTTTTGTTGTTTTGGTTTGGGAGGGTTTAACCATACAACAGATTTTGCATCATCCATATCTGTAAGGTCCCTTCCAACCCTAACCATTCTATGATTCTATGATATAAAGTTAGAAAACCCCTTTCCTTGAATTTAACCCTAAATGTCAACATAGAATTCCCACTGAAAGACGGGGCTTTAGACACTCAGTTTCTCATGGAAATTATACTGTGCTGATATTTTATTTGCATGTAACAAAGGACTGCTTTCAAAAAATTCTTCTAATGTCAATTGATGAGTACGTCTTAAATGAAGACTTTTGCATTTCCATATTTTAAAGGAATTTAAAAGTCTTACAACTATTAGAAGTCCTTAGATTCAGACTTAAATATATACATAGAAAAAGACACTTGGAAAAAAAACCCTTCTCTTATGGCAAGAAAGTAGTAATTTTAATTTTTCTAGAAATTCGAGAAATCAATGTACTTACTTCATTTCTAGAATTTCTTCAAGCTGTTTTCTTCGCTCTATTCTCAGATTAGCCAGATGTGCTTCTTTTTCAGCCAAAGATTGTTGTGTTGAGGCAAGACGGGCTTTGGTAGCATCTAATTCTTGTCTAGTCTTTTCCAGTGCATTCATCAGTTCTTCTACCTAAGAGAGAGAAAAATTTTTAAGCTCCATATTCTTTACAATAAGAAAATCTTAAATCTATATAAGCATAGAAGAAAGACCCACACAAAAGGAAATAAGTAATTGGCTGTTCAAATATATTCCTATCTTAACTATTAAAAACTAACAAAAGTAGTCTTTAAATACCTAAAATTTAATATTCCCATGAATCCATCAAGTAATAAGCAAATTTTAGACAAAACAGTACTAACACAGATCACCAGAAACCTGTTTAACCTGGGCCACTGCTACATACAGACACAATTTATACATATTTTCTGCACCATTTTTATTATTTATGTTCAGGGTAGTGGTAACTCTTCATAATCATTAATTTCAGAAATTTTAGATGAGATATAGATACATATTTTAATATAAAACTGGTCATGACAATCCATGTATTTTTCAACAAAAAAAAATGCACACCCTTTTGTGCAGAACAGGTTGTCCAAAGAAGCTGTAGACTCTCCAGTCCTTCGGTATTTTGAGATCTTGTCTGAATGGAGCCTGGAGAATCTGATCCAATTTTGAAGTTATCCCTGCTTTGAGCAGGGGTTTAGACTACATTGCCGCTAGTGGTCCCTTCTAACCTGAATTATTCTACAATTCTGAGCTTCAAATGTCTGTTATTGCTCTAGTAACAACGAAGTTGTTTTCCTCATGACAACTGTAAGAATCTCTGAAGTATGAAATTTAGGAAAGTTAGGGTGATCCCACTCTTTCTTCAGCATTGGTAAATGTCAACAGGATGTAGAATAAATTGCTTATTGCAGGAATTCAGAAAAATTTCATCTTTTGGGAAAACAAAATTCAGAAGTAAAAAAAGTGTATGACATGGTCTATCACATTATTTAAAGAACACACTGAAGAATAGAGACTACATATGACACCTGCCTGGCAGCAGAAAATTTACTTGTGGGGTGAATCATTATTTTCACAGAACCAGAGGGTCACAAATAGTCTCTGGTAACCAGGACACCAGTATGATTTCCTCCTATTCAAATGATATAGTTTACATTAAGAGCTGCAAGCAAACAACAGAATTAATTTGTTTTTATGAAACATAATGATGAATGTCCTATTTCCTTTATTTTCTTTCTAATCTCTTTTGTTCAAATATTAACAAATTTTATAAATTAGTGAACACTTCAGGAAGAACATTTAAATAAAATTAAAAGGGAGAGAGAATATATTCCAGTTGTTCATGTTAAGCAAGTCACTGAAAAATGTTCACTTTTGCTGGTGCATTGAAAAATGACAATATTTCACTGTAGTCATATAATCAGTGTGGCTACAGAGAAAATAAGATTTTTTTTTCTCCCAAGTTCATACTTAATTGTTGTTTGTTGTTATCTAAATCCTACTAGCATGCAATCAGTGTTTATAAGCCATACATTTTTGTTCCAGTTTGAGCACAAATTGTCTCCTATATAACAGGTTCAATAAAGCAAAATTAATAAAACAGTCTTCATCAAATTATAATGAGGACTCACACTCTGTTTCAAAATGATGCACTGATTACTTACCCCTTCTACACCCGCTGCATCTTTATAAACACTCTAATAAGATCAATGGAATACTAGAACACGTCTGATATAAATTTTTACACACTGAAGGATATTTCCTGAATGCAGAATCAGAATTAGCAATAGCACTGAAACTGCTGCTGATCGATCTTCTACTCAAAAAGTAAAACCAGTGGAATACTGATAAAAATGAAATAGCAAGGAGTGCAAATTGTGCAGTAGGGTCTGTGCAGGTGCAACATTCCACTAAAATAAACTATGAAGAACGATGAAGGCTTTAGATATCTTTGTAAAATGACTATCCAGTGAACTTCCACAGTAGAAGCAGCAAAGGGAAAATACATTTGAGTGAAATGAAAAAGCTAGATTTGTACTGAAATCCCAGGGGAAAACAAACAAACAAACAAATAAAAAAACCCAACAAACCAATCAAAACAAAAAAAAGGAGAGCGATCATATTTCTTTAAAAATATACTCAATTTCTAATACCACACCAGATACTTCATTTTCTGTTTTAGTACAGGAACAAAAACCCATGCTGTCTCCAACAAGGACAAGCCTCAACTACTAAAACATAATAGGATATTTCTGCCCGTTTTCTTCGGTTATTTCTTAGGCTTGTCCTTCTGTTTTTCAAAAAACTGCATATAGTTTCTGCCAAGTCTCCAGCCTGTTAGTTAATTTCAGGCAACATATATTAATGGAAACAGTAGTAAGGATTCAAGACTGCAAAGTCATTCATTCATACAGACTCTTGCTTTGAGACAGTATCTTTAAACACAAATTCACTCCACGCTTGCAGATTTGTTCGGTATATGAGAACATTAAAAGGCAAAATAGTCGCATTTCTGTACCTTTAAGTGTCATTGCACTCCTTTTCTTACAAGTTCAGCTGAATTTAGTACCCAACCTGTTGACTGAATGCTCACCTAAGTTCTGATATTTCATAACAGTTACATTTTAAAACATTTAAGGGAATTAAAGGCTTGTGGAAAACAAAGCTGTGGATTTGTTAATGTATATTAATAACATACTCTTATATTACCAGACAAAAGAGATCAAAGTTTAAGGGGGGGAAGGGGGGAACTTTTAAAAATTTAAATATGAAAACTTTTTGAAACCACAAATCGTTAACACATGTAGACTTGAAAGTTATACTTTCATTTACACTTTCAACACAATATTTGCCAGCTAGTTCTTTCTTTGCTTTTTGAATATCACCCAAGTTCAGAGTTGTATGTTTTCTGAGTTAACTGTCTCACCAACACCTACAGTAGAATTCAACTGGCAGGCAGGTGCAGAAGAAACTGGTTTTTTGTTTTGTTTTGTTTTTTTAATCAACTACTGTCAAATGTAAATGCGTGAATGTTGAAGTTGCACACACAATCATGTTTATTATATAGCTGTAGTAGATACGTTACAATGGAAAGTTAATTTAAACACTGAAGGCAGTATTATCTAGAAATAAAAGTGTAGGGGGAGGGAAGCACTGTAAAACATAGACCAAATTCTTGATATTAGAATTGATATTAGAATTGAAATGATAGCAGAAAAAAATTGAGGGTTAATGTTGAGTTATTATCTCTTAGTTAGTCCTACTTTAAGAAAGGAAACAAACCAAATAACACTAGTGAAAAAGTACAGCTTTCTGACCTCTGGCAAATAGTTATTTTGCTGCATTTAGGGGCACTTCATCTAGAGAATAACGTGCATCCAGGAGCCCTTTAATGTGCATCTGGGACTCCTTTCCTCTCCAAAGTACCGGTATGGTCCTGCCTTCCTTTTTTTATTATTTTTTATTTTTTCCACTCTCTGGATACTGAACTGAGTCCTTTATTGAAGTATCAGTTCAATAATGACCAAGTAACACATTTACATATTTTTCTTATCGTTGTACAAAGGATGGAGATAAAGTTCATATTGATGACCACATTTGTAACCTGTAATATCTCATCCAGCCATTTTCCTCCCAAACTGAAGCACCCATTCTACCTTAATTATCACATATACATCCTCGAGACCTTTATTTAGACAGAAAAATGCAAAAGTCTCTCAAAGGAATTGTTGTTGATCAGTAACACACTCTAAAGTCCGGGCAGCGCTGTAAGCCCCCTCAGGCGCTGGAGCCGGGGCCGGGCCCGGCAGCGGGAGGGCACCTGAGGCGGCCGCGCGCTCCCGCAGCCCCTCGGCCTCGCAGCGCCACCTCTCGGGCCGGCTGCGCGTGACACCTGCGGGCGCCCCACAGGCTGCTGAGGGGCAGCG
>NW_010337275.1:0-2682 GCF_000700745.2 Antrostomus carolinensis | reverse complement strand
CCCCTCCTTTTCTTTTTCTTGTCTTCAGGAACTTTCAGCAGCTTCAGGAACTTTCACAGTGTGACTCTTGGGAGATGTGAACAGCTAAATTCCTATAGCTAATGTAAAATCACAGGGTATGCAGGTTAAGTGCACACGAAGTAACTCAGTGAGAGGTTTGTGTGTGGTAATTGGATTACACGTGGCTTCTGCCTTTGGTGTAGGATCTCAGGATGCTCTTTCTGGAGAGGTGATGCTTGTTCCACACACTGTCTAAGGGGTTTTCCTGCTTTTCTCTGTGTACTCCAGGAATAATTGCAAGTGGTGAGGTGAACCTGTGCTTAAATTAAATCAAGGAATTTTGGGAGGTGCAAAGAGCTCTTTTTAGGAACTTAATGATTTCAATTTCGTGTTCTTATAGATTAGTGCCAAGTGGTATTTGGGCTGCAGAAAAAATGATGTTGTTATGCTTTTATTTTAAAGCATTTTTGTTATTTTAAAGTATTTTTGCTAGTTCCAGATGGTAAATTGAGTCGTTTTCCTTTGTCCACATTGCTGCCCATCCAGCAAACTAAACGTGCATGAGCTAAATGACAATAATATGCTCATTGGGACACGTTTTTAGAATGAACAAAGTTAGAAGCTACAAATTGCTTTACTTTTTGTGATGAAAGCTGAATTATCATTGTTGGGTTACACTGTAATATTGTATTTATTTGTAGGCACGGATCTTTAATGAGACTCCTATAAATCCACGAAGATGCCTGCACATCCTTACCAAGATCCTTTACTTGCTGAACCAGGTAACTGTTATTATTTCTTCTGATCCAGAATCCATATTCCTGAGGCTAATTTCTGATAACTTGAAATGTGAAAGAACTTTTATACCTTCTCCTGTCAGATTTGGGAGGTGGCTTTTAAGGAGATGAGAAATGGAGTGTTTATGCTGTGGTATTACGTTCTCCCTCCCAATTTTGCCACTGAGCTGAGTGATTTGTGTGTCAATGAAACTTGTCAGACTTTTTTTCTGCCTGCCAAGTGAGAGCTGCTGGTTGGTCTGTGATCACTGCAGCACTGTGCAATTAAAGAGCCACTTGTGTTCGCTTAATTAAGTAGGAATAATTGAAGTGAGGTAAAAACGTAGGCTGGGAAGTGATGAAGTGGAAGGTGTCTTTATTTGGGGAGAAGTTGGAAGCTTCTGAGGAAGATTTTCTTTAGGTGTCCACTTAGATCACGTTTCCTATATGTCAGGCAGTATTTAGCCTGACATATAGGATGAAACTCTATTTAGATAGAGTTACTATCAGTTAGGAGGGACCTAAGTTATGTTCATAGAATCATAGAATGGCTTGGATTGGAAGGGACCTTAAAGCTCATCCAGTTCCAACCCCCCTGCCAGCAGCAGGGACACCTTCCACTAGACCACGTTGCTCAAAGCCTCATCCAACCTGGCCTTCAACACTTCCAGGGAGGGGGCATCCACAACTTCCTTGGGCAACCTGTTCCAGTGTCTGACCACCCTCACAGTGAAGAACTTCTTCCTAATATCTCATCTAAACCTCCCCTCTTTCAGCTTAAACCCATTTCCCCTTGTTTTGTCATTAGCTGCCCTTATGAAAAGTCCTTCCCCAGCTTTCTTGTAGCCCCTTCAGGTACTGGGAGGCCGCTAGAAGGTCTCCCTGGAGCCTTCTGTTCTCCAGGCTGAACAGCCCCAACTCTCTCAGCCTGTCCTCACAGCAGAGCTGCTCCAGCCCTCACATCATCCTTGTGGCCTCCTCTGGACTTGTTCTAACTGGTCCATGTCTTTCTTATGTTGGGGGCTCCAGAACTGGACGCAGTATTCCAGTATTTAGTCTTAACTGGCACCAGTCATCTTTAAGTAGATCCCTTTTAAACAAGAGGATCCTTCTAATTAACCAGCATGACACCAAACCAACTGCTGACTCACTGATGTCAAACGATTCCATCATTGTACCACTGTGGGTGGCATTTATATTGAAACCAAGGAGATAATAGTGGTAAACTTGGCATATACTCCCCAGGAAACACAAGGTGGAGGAGGGAGGGAGGGACTGTTTCTCACATGACAAAAAAAGTCTTCAAATAGAAGATTTATTTGTGTGTGAGTAGATATTATAAGTGAAGGCTGAAAAGTGGAGTTGGCCAGGTAATAACAGTGTTTTTTCTCTCGCTGCTTTTATGCCATTTCCAGGGTGAACACTTTGGAACCACTGAAGCCACAGAAGCTTTTTTTGCAATGACCAGATTATTTCAATCTAATGATGTAAGTACTTAAGTGTTTATCACCTGCTGCCTCCCTGGTTTTGTCTGGATTTGCAGTAATTACAAAACACTTGGATATTGGGGATGTGGGAGGAGGGTGAGGCAAAGTACTTCAGAGAACAAACTCCGCTTGCAAAGTGCTTGCTGAAGGCAATTTGTGGTTTGGAAATAAATGACTTGAGTAATAACATACAGTTACTTCTGCAGGTTGGTTTTAGTGGTGTTGTTTATTTTTTCTGAGTTGAATTACTGTTGCGAAGAATGTGAATTATGACAGAAAGCCTTCATATACAAATCAGTATAATTTTATAACTCTTTCTTAAACTTGCAAATAATCCTCATCTGCTTGACTCAAAATAGAATTTAAAAGTTTCTGTAGTTCTCTGGAACAAATTCACAGAATCACAGAATGTTGGGGAT
>NW_010337274.1:4375-11832 GCF_000700745.2 Antrostomus carolinensis | reverse complement strand
GCTGCTGCGAGGTAAGTGGTGTTCTACACATCGCCTAAAAAATGCTGTGTGCTAGCGACATTTATAGATATCTGACTATAACTTAATTATTAGAAGTATATTTAGTAGAGTGGCCACTGTCTGAATTATAATTTAAATCATCATTTAAATCATTCTCAAATCACTGTTTAATTACCATTCAATTAGCACATAGTCATTGTTTGATTACCGTTTCATTTTCATTCAGTAATTGATTAATTATCATTTTGTCATCATTAATAAAACCCTTTTAGTCAACCCCACAGTGATTTCTCCTGTGACTGGAGGCTGGCCCTGTTGGCTGCATGCTGGGGGTGCAGCACCTTTGGGCTCCTGTGGAACGGCAAGATCTTGCCTGCTCTCCACAGCAGAAAGTCCTTCCACTTTCCTTTTGTGTTCTGGGTGGAGCATGGCTCCTGTGGCTGGGTCCCAGTAGTCTGGTGGGGAAACTGGTGTGGTGGGGCCACTAGTGCTGGTACAATAGCCTTGTTGGAGAAGTGCTCGTGGGCTGGTTGTTGCTGCAGCTGTTGCTATTGTACGTGGAGACTTTGTCCATTGGAGCTGAGGGACATCTGTAAGGAGTGCTGGTGTCTGCTCCAGTGCCCATGCTCACTTTAGGTATCCTGCTCAGATGTCGTGCCCAGAGGAACTGTCTGCTGTGGTAGATGAGGACCTGCTTGACTTCCTCCTGAGGGATGATGCTCCCTGCCCTGAAATTCCAGGGGAGGAGAATGGTCTGCTGGGAGACTGCAGCCTAGCAGAGCCTGAGGTGAGTTCTTTGGGACTGATCACTGCTGGGTTGTGGTTCGGAAGGTTTGGCTCCCTGCTGAGGAAAAGCTCTTTCTCCACAGATCCTAGGCAAGGAGATGGATGACTTCATCAGCTCCCTAGTGAGCGCCTTTGAAGACCAACCAGACACACTGCAAGGTTATTCGCCTGCTGACAGTGACAGTGGCATTTTTGAGGATCAGCATCTGTCCCATAGCCCTGGCAGTGACTTTGCCAGCAGCCTTTGGAGCTCAGGCATTGTGCAGGTTGATCACAACTATTCCCTCCATCAAGACTGGCCTGTGCGGGAAAGTGTGAAATCTGAAGTGTCAGAAGGAGATGTTTCCATTGACCTTGGTAAGTGATGTGTGCAGGCTCTTTCTGTCCTGGCTACAGGGAGAAAAGTGGTCCTGTGTTGGGGTTTTTTGGGTGGATGCCAAGGAGCGAGGGAGAGACAAATTTAGTGGCTTTCCACTACTGTAATTGGGGTTTCAGGTTATTCAAAACTGCCTCACTGAGGCCCAGCACTTGTGACTCCTCTTTTCTTCCCCAGGGACATGGATGGGTTTGGAAGGCCCAAGCAAGGAACAGAGCTCCAGTTTCTCCACTGCTGTTGCTGTGGATGCTGGTCCCCAGCTGGTGCCTGGAGTCATCATGCAGGTACTGACTGCCATGCGTGTGGGCCCCAGCCTTTGCTTCTGCTCACATCTCCCCTTCTCTCCTGGCTTTGCTCTGTGAGAGATATCACTGAGAGTAGATTTAGGTGAGATATTAGGAAGAAATTATTCACTGTGAGACACGGGAACAGGTTGCCCAGGGAAGCTGTGGCTGCTCCTCCCTGGAAGTGTTCAAGGCCAGGTTGGATGAGGCTTTGAGCAACCTGGTCTAGTGGAAGGTGTCCCTGCTGCTGGCAGGGGGGTTGGAACTGGATGATCTTTAAGGTCCCTTTCAACCCTAACCATTCTATGATCTCTGAGGAAAGCATGATGCTGCTTTGGGGGAGCTGATCCTCGTTCTGTGTGCTTTCTGCATGCCCTCTCTGTCCTGAGTGGACTCCCTTTACTTTGCATTCTGAGCAAGTGTATTTTTGCTGTTTTCTAGTCCAAATTCCCAGAGCTGGTCCTGACAGAGGAGGAGAGGAAGCTCCTGGAGAAAGAAGGTGTTACGTTACCAACCTGTTTGCCACTGACCAAAGTGAGTCCCCGTGACACCCTGTCACTCCCAAATGAACTTGGACCACTTGAATGCTTCAGCCAGAATAGGGGTTCAAAAATACCAGGTGGTGCCTTGATGAGAGTGTAGGTGCCCAGGTGCTGTGTTCAGGGCATGGTGTGGCAGGGCTTGGGGTCCTTTTCCTCCTTTTGGGACTTGGGGGGTGTCCACCTGCATAGCAGCCTCTGCTTTGCTAATCAGGTGGATGTGAAAAGTGGTGAGACCTGGCTGCTGTCAGGCTCCCGGCTTGTGGCTGCTTACAGGAGGCAGTTCCACCACAAGTGCTTCCAACCTATTTTTCCCGCTTGGTTAGTGGCATGTGCACTGTGTGCTTGTCATCTCCCTTAGGTACCTCTCCCTTTTGCTACACCGAGGAAGCTGCTGGCTGCATCAGCAGGCCAGAGTTGGCCTTGCAGCTCCTGCAGCTCATTCAGCGGTGTGGGAGGGACAGAGGACAAAAGCATGTGGGCTGAGCGCTGGGATGTGTGTGTGCAGGATTTGTGAAGGCTGGATTGCCAATGCCCTGGGGTCACTGCTCATGAGAAATGACCCTTGCAGGCTGAAGAGCGGGTACTGAAGAAAGTGCGTCGGAAGATCCGGAACAAGCATTCAGCCCAGGATAGTCGTCAGAGGAGGAAGATCTATGTGGATGACCTGGAAAACAGGTAGAGACACACAGAAGTGTCACCCGACACCGAGGGTTCAAACAGGTTCTTTCAGGGGTCCTTGGCAGAATGATGATGGCACTGAATTGTATTTTCAATTAAAGCTTAATGTTCTTAACATACCGTGATTAGCATAGCACAGAATTTATGATTAGAATGGCACAGGATTTCTACAGAAATCAATGTTCTACAACCTGTAAGCAGCATAACACAGAATTTGTAATACAATTATCTAATAATTTCTAATTGCCTAGGTCCTAACACAAATTAAGGTTCCTAATCACCTACATCCTAATACAATTCAACTTTTGATTTCTAATCATCTGGATCCTCTGCAGTTTGGGTTGGATCATAGAATCACAGAATGGTTTGGGTGGGAAGGGACCTTAAAGCTCATCCAGTTCCAACCCCCCTGCCATCAGCAGGGACACCTTCCACTAGACCAGGTTGCTCAAAGCCTCATCCAGCCTGGCCTTGAACACTTCCAGGGAGGAGCAGCCACAGCTTCTCTGGGCAACCTGTTCCAGTGTCTGACCACCCTCAATCTTAGTACCTTGTTTGCTGTATCAATGTAACGATCATAGTCTAGACTCAAAAATTATATAAAGGAACACGAGTCACTCCCTCAGTCATGGGAGGAAGCAGATGATGGTGGAGGTGTCCCTGTCTGGGGAGGGTACTGGATGTCACTGTCCAGCAACAGCTCTGGTCCAGGTTCCCCCTTAGGACTTGTAACTGCTTGATTTTATGGACAGTGCTCTGTGTGCTGTTACGCTTCCCTGCTCTGTGACAGGACTCTGTCCCCACCACTGAGCTGGCTGGGTGCCTGGGACCCTCAAGGCTGGTAAGGCAGTAACCAGCCTTGCACCCAGGAACCTTGAGGCTGGTAGGGAGGGGAAGAAGAAATCTGTTTGGTTTGTCTCCTTGGTGCACAAGACCTTCAGGGCCTGATAACGAGGGGATGGGAATGAATTCATCACCTGCTGCGTCACAGAGAATGGCTGCTCCCCTCACAAAATGGTGTTAGTTGTCCTAAACACATTGCCAGGGGGTCGGGAGCACAGGGTACTGGTCACAAGGAGCTGTGCTGTGCTGGTGATGGGGTCTTTCCACCTTGGGCAGAAAGTGAGGCTGGCTCTGTGGGCCAGCAGCTCTCCTCAGGGGGCTCAGAAGCTTGGGCCATAGCCTGCCCTGCTCTCTAAGCTTGGAGATGGCCCAGAACTTGCTCTGTTCAAGCCAGGTGCCAGCCTGCCAGGTCCAGCGTGTTCTCCAGGTCAGCCTATTTTGCAATACAGCCTGACATTGTAGATCTGCAGGGCTGGTGTGCTGCTAGGAGCCAGCATCTCTTAGGGATTAGTCTGGTGCTTCTCTGTGGGACTGGGCAGGGCTTACCTCTCCCCAAACCTGGTGTGAGATGTTGTTCTCTGGGCTTTGCTCCAGGTGGTGACAGGTAGACCCCAGGAGCAATTTTATCTGCCCCAGCCACCCAGAGGTGGTGGGTCATTACCTGAGGAGAGACTCTGGTGAAGTCCCTGCTGTTGACTAACAAAACCTCTCTGTTTTTCCCGTGCTGTTCATCTTCCCTGGGAAGAGTGGCATTCTGTACAGCTCAGAACCATGAGCTGGAGAAGAAGGTGCAGCTGCTGCAGAAGCAGAACATGTGAGTTCTTGTTATTGGATGTGTCAGGAGATGTGGTGGGGAAGGCTGTTCCTCTTCTCGGGATTGTGGTCTGTCCTTATCTACAAAGCAGGGAGGAGGGGAGCATGGAGCTCTTGGTTCAGCCACTGTGTTAACCTGTGTTGCCTGCTCTCCTGCAGGTCACTGCTCGAGCAGCTGCAGAAACTGCAGGCCATGGTGAGACAGTCCACCACCAAAACTACCACAGCAAAAACCTACACCATGGTGAGTGGCTTCAGCCCCAGTGTCTGTGAAGATGTCTGTGCTGTCGTTGTAAGTCTGGGAGAGAGGCATTTATTGTGGCTGATGATGCCTATCCACGTCCTTTGCTGAGGTCTGTGCTGATCTTTCTGTTTCCAGGTTGTGGTTCTGTCCTTCTGCCTCATTGTGTCCCCCAGCATCTGCTTGTTTGGTAGCAGAGAGCCACAGCCGGAGCTCAGAGGTGAGTGCCTGGGGGCTGAGGCATGGCTCCAGGTGAAGCACTGCCCCCCAGGGCAGAGCAGCTTCCTCAGGGACAGCCTGAGCTCTGGGGTGCCTCCAGCCCAGCAGCCCCTTGCTGGGGCCAACCACTGGGTTTGGCTTTGCTGCCTTGCCCCAGCTCTGGACGCTTCCTCAGCCCTTTTACAGAGGCTGGCCTGGAGGCTGGGCCCTTGGCCAGGGGTGATACAAGAACTGGAGAGGTCCAGTCCTTCTTGAAGCACAAGCTGTGTTTGTGCCTGGCAGCTGTGCTGTGGCCTGTCCCCACCTCCCCTGGGAGGAGGTTGCCCTAGCTGAACAGTTTGTTCTCCTCTCGTGGCCTCTGTTGTGGCCTGTGCTCAAGGAGGGTGCTGAGAATGACAGGGCTGGATCTACCTCTCTTGCAGTGCTGTCACGGCAGATTCGCGAATTCCCAAACCAGGTAGCATCTGATGTGCTGGAGAACGCAGTGCTGGAGGGGTTTAGCCCAAAGCCTGAGGACCCCTCACCGTCGAGCGGCCTCAGTCAGTCGTGGGAACAGGGGCAGAGTCCATCCAACCCCGGTCCCAGATCTTCTTTCAACAGCAACTCATCCTTTGACCCTCTGGTGGCAGTGGGCTCCGAGCTGGGCCCTTCGAGCGACCCTTTGCAGGCAGAGGTGACAGCAGCATGGGAAGCCAAGAGGCAAGAGTGGGTGGAACACACTACCACAGTTGTCATCCAGCAGCACCATGCTGATGAGATGTGACCACAGCCGCCTCCAGCTTTTCCGGGTGATGCCGGGCACCCTGTCCCTTGGGCAGGGACTGCGTTAACAGATAATCTATCAAAGCAGATTTTTTTGAATACTCTCCCCATTGCTGGCAGCTCAGAGGGTTTGCCAGGGAGAGAAATCACTTTAGGGTTGACCTGTTCTGATACTCCATATATCTATAGCAGTACTCTATCGGAGATGGGGTGGGAAACTCTGGGAACTTTGCTATGGCTGCTGACATGACATGCAGCACGGCGTACCTCCCATGTCTCTAGGGGATAAGCTTTGGCATGGAGGGTGAAGGCTGTTAGGCTTGAGGTGCCCACACTTGGTCTGGCTGCATGCAGTTGGTGATGGAGGCCACTGACCTGCTTCTTCCCTGCCCAGGCAGAGGTGAACAGGCTGCGTCCTGCACTTCTTACTGTGTCTGGGAGCTGCAAGCATCTGTCTCTTATCCCTTCCCCTCAATCCTGCTGTGTTGCCTGATTTCTAGGTGTGAGTTAAATAGCAAGCTGACCTTCAGTGCTCTCACAGAGAGTGGTCCTGCTATTGGGACAGACCCTGCATGTCGCCTGTTCCTGCTAGCTTTTGAGCCACAGGCACAGCTCCTGGCTTGGCTAGAGAAGGTAATGTGGAGTCCTTCCCGAGCCGTGTGTGCTGTTTCCCTTGGGTAGGGGCTGAGCCTTTCGTCTCCCACAGCCCTGGGAGCTGGGCTTCTGGGCCTCAGGGATAAGGCACGCCTCAAACCAGACTGCTGAGCGGCCACAAAGCAGAGAGCAGCAGAGCTGCTTGCTCTTCTGAAGGCTTTCCTGATGCTTTCAGAGTTGTGTCCGTGTGTGGCAGAGATTTGCTGCGCCGGCCAATGATGCAGTCAGCTGGCTCTGGTTGCTCCCCAGGGCTGAGCAGAAATACTTTGAGATTGTGAGCAGTGTCTTTCCTGGAATACAGCTTAGTAGTACCTGTTGAGCATCTCTCCTACTTCGGGACACTTCATAGAATCACGTAGAATAGTTTGGGTTGGATGGGACCTTTAAAACTCATCTAGTCCAACCCCCTTGCAATGAGCAGGGATGTCTTCAACTAGATCAGGATAATAATTAATAATTTCCTTATTAATAATGTTTAAATAAATACTAATGGTGTGTGACTATGTCCTCTGTGGTCATTTTGATGAGGGTCTGGGGGTGTTGTGGGAGAAACCCAAGGGAGACTGGGGGGTGATCACCTTTGCAGCCTAACAGAGGCCAAAGGGTGCTGCTTTCCTTTCCAAGGGCTGCAGCTGTGCAGAGGGGCTTCCGGAGGCACAGTGTGAGTTTGCTGGGCAGTGGCTCTGCTCTCACCCTCTCCAAGGGTGTGAAAAGACTCTTGAACCACTTCTGGAGACAAGTGGATGTTGTGAGTGAGCACCCGGCGCCCATGTGTGACCTGCGTGTACCCAAGGCACTGCAGAAACGAGCAGCTTCGCCCCCCCCGCCCCCGCCCCGTAGGAAGTGAGAGGAGCTGGTGTCTGGCCCCACCGCTGCTGCTTTCGTAACGGGGAGCTGCACAATCGCAGGAAGCTGAGCAGAGCCCGGGTGGTGCAACAGCCCTGTCCCCTCAGCTGGGGGCTGCTGGGAGGGCCCTGCCTGCCTGGGGGTTGCTAAATCAGGGTTGGGCCCTGGGTTTGGTTGGAGTCACTGAGTCCACCACGCTGTTAGCAGACCCTGAGGTCAGGCTGTGGAGCCCAGCAAGGCAATGGGTGCAGGCAACACCATGCTTGCAACCCACCTGGGAGGCAAAGGTTGCTTGTGTGGGTGAACGAGGTATAAAACTGAATGTTGTGTCTACACAAGGAGCAGAGACACTTCGTGTCCCACCCATGGTGTCCACATGCTCCTCATAGGTCTTAGCTCTGCCCTGACCAGGG
>NW_010337274.1:2684-4304 GCF_000700745.2 Antrostomus carolinensis | reverse complement strand
TTCGCATTGGAGCCATGCAGGAAGGTCTAGGACCTTGTCCTCATTTCCAGTTCATTTTTTTGAGGTTCAAGGGCAGGGTGTGTAATGCCACTGATGTCACCGGGAGTCCCTGGCCCAGCACTGATCAATATCGTATGAGTCATCTGAAATAAAACACGGTGATGTGGCAGCAAAGCAGGGAGTGGCCGCTGGAGCTGGTGTTTGGCCAGGGTCAGAACTGTGCTCCACTTGCTTGGACAAGTGTCAGGAGGGGAGACAGCTCAGGGAGAGGGGCAGGGAGCCAGGCAAGCACAGCGGGCTCCTTATCAGACCCAGCCGGACACACACTCGTGCTGCCAGGCTGCCTGCACCAGCCCTTCCCTACGGAAAGCTAGGGGCTGGGATATCGCAGAGCCTGGAGCTGGTCCCCGTGCTGCAGTGGGGTTGTGTCTGCGCTGGGAGTGTTGGGGATGGTTGCTCTACAGTCTCAGCCCACGCTGCCCAGGGCTGCTGTTTTTCACTGATTTCTGTATTCTTGTGCCAATCCCACACTGAGCAGCTCTGACTAGCGAGAGGAAGGAAGTCCAGCCTGGGACTCACACCCTGGGTTAAAGGGCAGCGATGATAAAAATGCCCAGAATCAGTCCTTTGGCTGAGGAGGTTTGCACCTTGTTTCCATCAAGCAGAGGAGCAGTAGGTACCTGGTATTTCTGCCACCCTGCTCCTCCTCCTCCTTGCTGCAGACCCTCCATGACATCCTTTTCGTAGAATCATAGAATGGTTTGGGTTGGAAGGGACCTTAAAGCTCATCCAGTTCCAACCCCCCTGCCATCAGCAGGGACACCTTCCACTAGACCAGGTTGCACAAAGCCTCATCCAACCTGGCCTTGAACACTTCCAGAGAGGGGGCATCCACAACTTCTCTGGGCAACCAGGGACAGTGTCTCACCACTCTCACAGGAAATAATAATTTCCTCCTAATGTCTAATCCATATCCACCCGTTTCCAGTTTAAAGCCATTACCCCTTGTTCTATCACTACCTGCCCTTCCCTCCCTCAGCCTTCCTGTAGCCCCTTCAGGTACGCTTCAGGATCTCCCCAAGGCCTTCTCTTCTCCAGGCTGAGCAGCCCCAGCTCTCCCTTGCATGCTGCAGGGATCAGGGCACACACGGCCCCTCGCTCTGGCTTAGGTCAGTGTTATGGTCCTTGCTTACCCTTCCCACTGTGTTCGCTCTCTTATTCTCAAGGTCAACCCACATGCAACACAATTCCCAATAGGTGCCTGTATCAGCATCGTGGGATCATGCTGACAGACCAGAAATTTGAGCCTTTTGGGGCAAAATATTCTCAGCCTTTGGCAAGTCCCATATGCCCTCTTAGCAGGGCCTGTAGCAATAGGACAAAGAGAAATGGTTTTAAACTAAAAGAAGGTAGACTTAGACTAGATATAAGGAAGAAATTTTGTATCATGAGAGTGGTGAAACACTGGCACAGGCTGCCCAGAGTGGTGGTAGAAGCCCCATGCCTGGAAACATTCAAGGTCAGATTGGACAGGGCTCTGAGCAGCCTGATGTAGTTGAAGATGTCCCTGCTCACTGCAGGGGGGTTGAACTAGATGACCTTTAAAGGTCCCTCCCAACC
>NW_010337274.1:2327-2671 GCF_000700745.2 Antrostomus carolinensis | reverse complement strand
CTGCTCACTGCAGTGGGGTTGAACTAGATGGCCTTTAAAGGTCCCTCCCAACCCAAACTATTCTGTGATTCTGTGGGTGTTGCTGAATGGAAACCCTCTCTTTTTTGCTTGGTGACCCCCTGAGTGTTGGTATTGCCATCTCCTTTCCACAGTAGTGATACATTGAAAGTTATGAAAGCATTAAACGAAATTTTCCTCCTGTTGCTGAGGAGGGCCTGGGCTGTGTACCCAGTACAAAGCACCTCCTGCTCATGACTTTAAAGGAATCGGGTTTTTCTTTTTATGAAAGGAATCAGGGTTTCTCAGAGAGGTGGGAATTTCAGTCACACAGAATAACAGAATCA
>NW_010337274.1:1912-2303 GCF_000700745.2 Antrostomus carolinensis | reverse complement strand
ACAGAATCACAGAATCACAGAATGTTGGGGATTGGAAGGGACCTCAAAAGATCATCTAGTCCAATCCCTCTGCCAAAGCAAGAACCTAAACGAAATTACACAGGAAGGCGTCCAGGCAGGTCTTGAATGTCTCCACAGAAGGAGACTCCACAACCTCCCTGGGCAGCCTGTTCCAGTGCTCTGGCACCCTCACTGTAAGGTCAGTAGCAGAGGACATACCCTCCTTTTCAAGGAAAACCTAAACCCCACATCAGCATTCATCCTATTTTAATCCACTAGCACCAGCTGCTGGATGTTGGTGGAAACAGAAAAAAACTGGCAGAAATATGAGTGCCTGGTTAAAAAAGCACTGGAAATACAACGATGGAGCCATTGTCTTGCCCCAGCTCCT
>NW_010337274.1:0-1804 GCF_000700745.2 Antrostomus carolinensis | reverse complement strand
AGAGTTAGGGCGGAAAATGCCCAAAAAACCCCCCAGCCAGTGCCAGAGGCATCCTTCCGCTCTTCACTTTCCCTGGCCACGCGTGGTGCAGCAGGGGCTTGGCAGGGGCTTGGCAGGTGCAGCAGGGGCTTGGCTGGAGGACCCCCATGTGTGCATTGCTCAGGGGACACGGCCATGCAGAGAGGTCTCTCTTGGGATGGGCTGTTTGGCCCTGCGGAGAGGTCTCTCTTGGGATGGGCTGTCCCACCCATGGGATGGTTGGCAACCAGCCACCGCAGCGCATCCGCCAGGCCTGGGAACGGGAGGCTGCAGGCTCTGCAAAAGCCATTTGCAGCCGCCCCATGCATTGAGGTGCCTGAGAAACTTCCTCCGCTCTGCTCACACCGAGGACAACCTCCCTGGAGCCTGCCCTGCAGCCCTGGGACATGCTGCCTGCGGTGTCCCACAGAGGCTGTGCCTCATCCCACCACCTGGACACAGCCCGGGTTACTTCGTACCCCTGGGGACATTTGGGAGGGACCCCAAGGGATAAGTTACCCACAGCACAGTGGTAGTTCTGCAGGTGCAGCGGTGCTGCCTGCTGCCAGGCAGGGGACATGGGACAGCCCCATCCCTAGGGACCATGCTGCCCTTGGTGATGCTGCACAAAACCTCCCCATGCACAAATGTCTGCAGGGCAAGACAAACCCAAGGGGCTTGAGGCAGGGCAGAAACCAGAGCCAGGCTCTGCATCCCCACAGAAACCCTTTATTTTGTGTCTGCTGCCCAGCTTTCATGCTGAGATGGACTTGCCTGGGAAAGCATGAACCTGTGGGCTTGAGATCTGCTGAAACGCAGCTCATCAGCAGGGGCAGAGCCTGGCCGGGTGAAGCACCATCTCCTTGCAGTCCTGGACCTCCTGGGTGTTCCCACTCGCTGTTATTTTATCCGGGTGAAAATGCTGGTGCCAATCCTGCAGAAAACCCCAAATCACTGTGGTTCACCCAACTGGGGTCACCTACATTATACTGGTGGGTACAGAGGGGAAACTTTGGGGTGGGGGTGCATTGTGTCCCCTGCTGCCCCACTGGGCACTGAGTAGGATGCCCAGCACTCCAGCACCCTGTGGTGGAGGCTGCACGAGGTACTGGCACCATGTCCTGCTCTCTCCGTGCTGGGCAGAGTGCAAGAAGACTCCCAGAGGGGTCTGGGTGGGGCCAGACCATGTCCTGGGGTCACCCACCCTGGGACATACCCAGGACACAGGAGCTGGCCAGGTCACAAGGATGCTCCTTAGCCCCTGCTCATCACAAGTGACAAACCCATTTCACCCCCTCAGTCCCACCATACCTCATCCCATGGGATTCCTCCCCTCTCCAGCCCCAGGATGCAGGAAAGCTCAGCATAGAGGAGGTCAGGACGTGATGCTCACCAAGTGGCTTTCCAGTCCTCAGCAGGGCTCTCAGTTGCCTCTCGCATGAGCCACAGTGTGTGCAGGGTCTCCTCTCCGTTGGTGCCCACATAGCATTGGCCCAGGAAAGCAGTCATCCGGGCCATCTCCAAGTCTGGAAGGGTCCAAGAAAGCATGAGATGGGGTGATGAGGCATGAAGCCACCTCCCTGGGTCCTGCTGGCATCGCTGCTGCAGAGCAACGGCCCCGTCCTGCCTACCTTGGAGCCGCCAGTACACAGTGAAGGAGAAGGTGGGCTGTGGGACCAGTCCTGCATCCTGCTGGGACCCCTCCAGTGGTGAGCTGAGGATTTTGGGGTCGCTGGCTGCAGGCCCTGGCAAATAGGAACCAGAGAAGCTGCCGTCCTTGTCAAGG
>NW_010337273.1:0-9048 GCF_000700745.2 Antrostomus carolinensis | reverse complement strand
GTATGATTTCCCTTTGGTGAATCCATGCTGAGTACACCTGATGACCTTCTTGTCTTTCATATGCTTAGAGATGGCCTCCAGAATGAGCTATTCCTTTACCTTTCCAGGGATTGAGGTAAGGCTGACTGGCCTGTAGTTCCCTGAGTCATCCTTCTTACCCTTCTTGAAGACAGGGGTGACATTTGTCTTGAGACAGACAAGACTATGCAAAAATTAAGAAAACCAGTCTTACCTCCTGACTGCTGTGCTTTTTTGTAGGAATAATGAATGGCTAGTTTTATCTCTTATACCTGATGTCCAACCTAAACTTCCCTGGCTGCCCCTCAGGCAGCCTATTCCTGTTGTTGAGGATATCGAGAACAGCTTATTCGCTCGTCACTGCTCTCGGCAGCAGCCTTTTATACATTTCAGAACTGCTGTCACATACCCCCTAGTTTTCTCCACAGAACTAACCTGCCTGCTTTGCAATTTACTCCTTTCTGTTTTTCCTTGCTCTCTTTGAACTCTCACCAATTTGTCCGTATAGGACATGTCCATGAGGTGTGTGCTGGGGTAGGGCAGAGAGGAAGGATTACTCCACATCTTGCATATGACATGCCTATTCATACAGCCCTACATACTGTTTGTCTGCTTCAAAGCAAAATGCCACTATTACTCAAGTTCAGCCTGTGATCTACAGTAACCACAGATCCCTTCTGAATGAGCAGGTCATGCGTGATGATTATGGGTGGGGACGTGCAATCTGTGCTGTGTGAGGTGTCATGGTAATGATTATAATGTATGTTAATTTGCTGTTTATGTATAGAACTTATTCCTTCAGCTAATAGGATCAGTACTGTAGATGATACAGATGAAGAGTAAAAAACAACTGCTCCACCTGAGAGCCAGCAGATTAAATGCACAAATGGTGGACAGAATCTCCAGGATGTAGTTACAAGCCTGCATGACAGAGGCTTTTTTAGCAGTAGTTTGCAGTGGTCCTGTTTCCTCTCCGCTTTGCAGCTTTTGTACGTGCCTACTGGGATGTGGATGCTTAGGAGCACAGGCAGGCTCTTGGGTGGCCCTGGAGTCCTACGCCTGCCAATATTGTGCTGTAACATTGCTGTTAGTGGGTGGTTTTCGAGTGCACCTACAATAGTCTCTTTTAATCACGGAGTGCTTTGCAGAAGCATAAGCTGTCTAGACATTGCTTTATTTGCCACTAAAACATAGCCAGCTGGGACAGGTAACACTGCAGAGCAGCAATACCTGTCCAGTTTGGGTGATAAATGGAGAAACTTAGGGAAAAAAACAGTATAAACATCCATAATTAATAGCACGTGTCTAATAAATCAGCTGCTGGTTACGTGCTCCCTCATTGCAAAGGTGAGGGTGTTTGAGAACCTCAGACTCTGTCTGCTGAGGAACACTTCGTGGTGAGCTGACAGATCTCACTGCTTGACTGCTGCTGTTGCCCTGAGCAGTGATGGCAGGGAAGTGCTTTGGCATGCGCAGAGAGAGGAGAGTGTGGGTTTTCTGCCTGAAATCCAGAGCAGTTTTCATACTTGCTGTTGCCTTGGAAAACTGGAATATTTATGACTCAGTACTGAAACAGGAGAGCAGGAGGTTTTTTCCATTCTTGGATACAGCCTCTTGGGTGTCCAACAGTGATGTTTTTATTCTCCTCTGCTTGCCCCTTCCCTGCTGCATCCCTCCTGTTGCAGTCTCTGTGAGCTGAGGTTTGTTTGCAGCACAGTCACCCTCATTTTAAGTCAGCCAGGCAATGCCCCCGGAGCAGGAAGGGAATGTCACTTTGGTGTATATCACGGGAACCATAAGCTGTCACCTTCCTTAAGCAGTGCATGCTGTGTACACAGCAATCTGTGGTTGTACTTAATGTGTAGACAGTGAACCATTTCAGGGCTGCAGATTCAGCTCAGCCCTGCAGCTTTTCAGCTGCTTAGTTGCAAATACATAATTTTAATTTGAGGTCAGAATACAAACTGGTGAATACAGAAGAACTATGGCTGCCAAATTCACCAGCTACAGTACAGTACATAATGTGGGGACTTATGGCTTTCCTCATGGCAGTGGGGAACTAGTAGGTTATGGTGAAACTAATGATTTAGGTAAATTGTGCTGTAGAGGCAGCATTGATCCCATTTTGGGAAGTAATTTTAGTAGAAGTGAAGCCAGTAACACCTTAATATCCACTGTTACTGTGGGCTGCTCAGGGCAATTGATTGCCATATTAGAAGGCCTATCTTTTTTGTAATAATACCCTTTATGCTCCTTTTGCCAAGGCTTTAATTGGTGAAGGAGTTTATATTCCCTCCCAGTGTATCATCAGTGTTGGAGTGAGTGCTTGAAGAAGCAGGATTGCTGCTAGAGCTGAGCTCCTGCTTCAGACACTCTGAAATCTCAGGCTGGATCAGTTATGCCCAGGCTTTGCTTTAATTCAAGGTTTTCTGTACAGCTCTCAGATTGAAGCTAAGACTTCAGGCATGATTCAGGAGCTGCTCTGTTGTTTCTGTCCTGGTTTCCCTCTTGCTTAAAAGTGTTCATCGATTTCTTTGTGCTCCTGCTTCAGGCATAGTAAGTATTATGGCTAAAAGATTGGCACTGGGGTTGTAGGACTGATTCTCCCTTTCCCATGCCCTTCACTTCTTGTAGCCCTCATCTCCTGCATGTACAATGTTGATAGCAGCACTTTCTTGTAAAAACAGTATGAACGTACTGGAATTGTGGGCTGGGACTGGAGACAGACAGGTGGCTGTGGGCTGGGTTTGGTTTTCCTATAGACATCTCAGTATTGTAGAGGTATGTGGAACTCAGCCCAGCCCCGTGGGGAGCCTTGCCAGCACTAGCCCTATCTGGTAGTTATGACTTTTTATGGAGTTTGTGAAAGCTTCTGTTCCTGGGCAGTGAGCGATCAGCTGCTGGCAATGGGGAGGATTTGACCTTAATTCAGGAAGGTGAAAATCACTATAATGATAGGGATGAAGCTTCCACTCAGCTCAGTATTATTTTTCCAAAAGCAGTTGCAGGTGGTCAGCTAGGGAAGAGTGAGAACAGGTCATGCAGATACCATGTCCTGATTTTTTTTTTTTCCTAGGGGATTAGCTAGAGTCTATTATATTTTATATGCTAAGTAACCTGAAATGGATCTCTCAAGTGCTTGTCCTGCCTCCCATTGAACCCATATGGACTTATTCTGTCCATAATACCCCAAAAGGGTATTCTCAGCAAACTGAGAAGTAAGGAACAGCAAACAGACTAGAGGAAGGTAACAGGAGTGTTGAAAGAGGAACTACTGATCTGAAGGGAAGTTGTTAGTAGAAAGTAGCTTCAAAATGGAAGCTATTCAATATGTCAAATAATGCTCTGAGCATGAAAGATTGAGATTTTGACAGTGGTGTTTCCTCAAGACACAAAGCTAGGAAGCATCATCAGAGACAGTTCAGGGTTATTGAGCGGGAAGAGCTCGCATGTCCCTAAGGAATAATACAACTGGGAACTGGATAGTTCAGAATTGCATGGCTGTGTGCATGAGAGAAAAGCAAAAAGTTCAGTTTAGCTGGGAGCTCACTGAGGAAAGTGAGAGATGTAGGAAAACCCAGCGTCTCTCAGTGACGTCCAGGATAACTGTGAGCAGCTTGTGTGATGCAGCCATGAAAAAGGTAAGTGTAATCCAATGTGGCACATTGGGCAAAACATTTGTAGCAAAGATGGGGAAATGTTAGTGTATCTCACCAAGGTATGGTGAGACCTTGTTTGGAAGACTGTGTACAATTCCAGTTGCTCTCTGAAGGCTGTATGCAAACTGGGTCAGATCCAGAGAAGGGATACGGGTATGATCAAAGAAATGAGAGCCTACCTAATGCAAAGTGATTAAAGAACTCAGATGATACAACTTTAAACAAAGACTAGATAAATGCTGACGTTAAGGCTCATTTTTGGAACATGAGTGAATAGGGGTGAGCTAGGCATGGATAAAGATAAACTGGAAATTTAGAGAATGTTCTTAAACATCAGAGGAATTAATTTGGGGAGTTCAGTCTGTTAGAAGACAGTTAGCAAGTAACAAGAAATGTACAATTTTGGGGAAAAAACAGCAACAACTTTCTCTTGTCAAACCATTTGTTTATTTGGAGGTGTGACTCTTCCCTTGGGTCACTAGCCCTGAAGAAATCAGGGCTAGCTGTTCTGGGCAGTGGGCAGGGCTCGCTGGGGCAGGATCATCACAAGGACCTGGTGAATCCTGCTGTTGTGAATGTGTCGGCAACTGGCATAACCCCACAGACTCCTGTGCCTCTGTCCTCAGATCCTCTCGGAAAGCAGGCTCAGTGGGTTAGTGACCCCCTGGGAGAATGTCAGGACTGAGGGCATCATTGCCACCACACTAATGTGTGCTTTTCTCAACCTGCTTCAATTTTTTACCCCCCTGGTTAAAACCTCCCATACTTGTTCCCATTGACTAGAAAAGTTGTCAAATGCATGGTCATAATGATCAGCCTGTATTGATCTCTCTGTTTGAGAGAGACATGTTGTTTGACCTTGAAAGGCAGGGCTTGCAGGGGTGGGGAATGACTTTCTTTTTTCTTTCTAAGGATTTTTGTAAAGTTTTCAGCACCTCCTGCTTTCCTGATGGCCTCTGTGTTTTGATCCCCCTTGCTCTGAGCAGAACCATGCTCTTAGTTCAGCTCTGACCAGCATCCCTCTCTCTGGCATTGCTGAAACAGCCTCAGTGGTGATGGATGGGGATGCCCATGGTCTTGGGGATTTGGATTTCTGCCATGAGCAATGAGTGAGCAAGGTAGGAAAGCAATGAGATGCTCCTGCCTTGCTCCTGAGTGGTCTGTGGACCACAGATCATGGAACACGTGGGAAAGAGCAATGATGTCCATCCCTCCTGTGGCCATGCTACAAACAGGGTCATGATGATCCATCGGCTGTAGCCTAGGCATGTTCCTGCTGTTTCGTCTGCTGATAGCAAGACACAGAATGTCCACCATGGCAATGAGCTTGCTGTTACTCATGCAGCTTTCTGTTTGCTGGAGAGGCATGGACATGCTGAAGATCATGAGGGCTGGATCAAAATATCCATCTTTTAGGAGGAGGCAGCAGGCAGCTCCCTGTGCTGGGTTGTAGCTGTGAGCTCAGGTTGGCAAAACAGCAGCCCTGAGTCTATCTGGCTGTTGTGAGGGTGGGTGGGTTGTGCACCACACCTGATGGTGAGAGGCGGTTAAAGATCTTTTCCTGACCATTGCTTGGTGTCAGAGCTACAGCCCAGGCAGCTGGTTTGGATCTGGGGCTGAGCTGTTTCCAGTTCATGGATCACCAGAGCAGATTTCCAGCAAATAGGTGGGAGGCTTGGGCTGCTTGTGATTTTTACTGTACAATTGCAGTAAAAGTGGAAAGGTTTCTTCCTTCTTGTATGAAGGGGTGTGCTGACCTTAACAGCCAATATGTGAAGATGTGTGATATGTGAAGGCAGGTGAAGGAACAAGGCCGAGGCCAAGGCAATGTCTTGGGCTTTTTTCTGCCTAGATGATCTGTTTGTATCCTGGTTGTTGTCAGCCAGTGCTCCAGATACACACATGGTTCACATCCAGTGTGAGTGCAGTGCATGGGGCTCCCCCAGAGAAGTGAGCTCTGCTGCAGCCCAGCACTGGGAATGGGATGTGCCTCCTTACTGGAATTCACAGGTGAAGAATGTGTTGTGCATTGAGTTCTCACACCCTTGGAGCAAGGGGGAAGGAGGCAAGATGGCAACAATGCTGCCCAATGCCCGGGATGCCTTTGAGTAATGAGACCAGCGTTGCTTGATAAGCAATTTTCTCCTGCCAGGCTGCACCCCGCAGTGCTGGGGTGTGTGGGAAGGACCTATCCCTACCTCTCCAGGCCAAGCAGGACAGGGATGCCTGTTACTGTAGGGGCAGGCATGTTCTGGCACCTCCATCTCCCTCACCTTGCTTCTCTAAGGAATGCAGTCACCAGCCTGCAGTATCCCTGCTCCCCTCCTTCCATGGGATTATGGAGTCAGCCACGCTCCCCTTCTCACAGCAGCTCATCTCTTGTGATCAAAGAGAAGTCATCTCCTAGAAGACAGTCCCCAAGAAAGATCTTTCTTCTTCCTCATTATGCCTGTAATCTCTTCACTGTGCTGGGACAGCCCATCAGTTTTTACGGTTGTTGCTGAGAAGGGCAGATGCTGGGAGGGAGACGCAGGAAAGCAGTCCTTGCTGCAGAGGTGCAAAGCCACGTGAGCTTGGGGTGGGGGGAAATGTGCTGAATGTGGTTTGGGGAGGAGGATACAATTATCTATGTTGGGAACAGATATATAAATAGGAATGTTTCTCAGGGAGCTCCTTGTCTGCTGCATTGCTCTGGCTGATTTTTAACAAAACAACCCATCTGCTCTGGTGTGCGTGTCTGCTACACAAGGCGGGCATTGCTGTCAGTGAATTGGTTAATGCCAGTGTCCTGTGGCAGGGACAGCGATGCAGGCGAGCACTCAGCCTGCCAGCATTTATCCCTCCTGGCGTCAGCATTGGCAATGCTCATGGAGGACTGGGGAGGGCACGAAATAGTTTCCATTCTCCTCTCTGCTGTGGGAACAAGTCTCCTGGGTAACAAATGCTCCTTGTTCTGCACAGAGCTCCACAGCTGAGACTCTCTGTCTCCTTCATCGCTGCTCCTCCCTGACTGTCCCAGCTGAACAAGCCAGAGATGTCTGCTGTAGCCTGCCTTAATTAACGCTGACAATACAATGGGACTGGCCGTACAGGGGTCCAGGGTCCGCACGCTAGTGGGAGGACAGTAAATAGTCTCATTTACTGCAGCTCGGGTGGAGCAGAGCCCGGCAGGACTAGCTTTCTGCTGGCTGTAATGGCCAGACATGGAGGTATGTCTCTCACTCCTACATCCTCCCGGGGTCTTGTCCCTGCTGCTTGAATGGGACCAGGTGGTGGCGTGGGCTCCCAGCCTCCACAGAAAGGCAAGCAGTGGGCTGGGGAGCGTGAAGTACCACAGATGAGACACATGCATCCGCCTCTCAGGAGGTACCTGCGGACCCTGAGCTTTGGGACGGGCTGAGGGATCATTACCAGGGCTTTGGAGGTGAGTCTGTGATGCTGGTTCCAGTGCATTGCGAATGGGCTGCACAGCCCATGGCCAGCCCAAGGCCCTTTCTCTTTTCTTGCTCTAAGTAAGTCTCTGCACTGGGGGAGTCCTGGACTCCTGCCTCTGTAGCTCTTGGTGGGAGCCATCCACCAGCCGCTGGGTTTGCTGTCAGAAATCTGATTTGAATGTTACATGAAGAGATACTTTGAAGGTTTCTAGCAGTTTGGGATTGAAAACAATTGGCAGATGCTTCTAGTAATGAGTCTAACATTTTTCTGGCATAGCTATTTGTGTTGGCCTCTCCAGAGGCAGAAGCTTCTGCAAAGTGTTATATTGTCCAGGCTGTTGTATTTGTTCTATTTGTTTGTTACTTTGGGTGCATCATAAGTTTTGCATAAAGCAAAAACTACTCAGGCATGTGATGTTTCTAAATCTCTTTGAACTGTGTGTCTGTGACATTTTTAGCTTTTCTTTGACTCACCTCCTCCCTGTAGAGCCTTGATTTAGCAGATGGGGTTTGGTTTGGGCTTGCAGGGGTTGTTTTTCCAGTATGGATGCTCCATTTTCTGAGCTCTACTTAGCTCAGCGCAGGGCAGTGGCTGTAGGAGCAGGGCTAGATGGCAAAGTGCAATAGTGTGAGTGATCCCTCTAGGATGGTTGTCTCCTAGTTTCAGGAAGGAAGATCTGTCATGGATTGCTTTGCAGAGATGCCAGGATTCAGCCTAGGTATGAGTAGCACTTTAATCACAAGCTGTAGTTAAAAGTTGCTGGGATCTTGAATTGAGATTCCCTGTAATAGCAAGGGCTTCAGCCATCCTGTCCCTGCCAGGTGTGCTTGGCACTGGGGGAAGTGCTGGTGGATGCATCTCCCTCTGGGGATGGCTGCATTTCAGGGATGCCGTGTAGATACTGTTGTGAAGCTCTTTAGGACAAAGCACTACAGAAATGTAAAAGAAGCTTCAAGAAGCTTCTTGTAGTCTTCCTGGTCTCTCAGTTGTATGTCTTCCCATCCTCCTCCTCCCTTGCGTTGTTTTGCAGACTAGCATTTTACCTCCAAGGGCTTTGGCTGCCATTATCAATGGTAGGAACGTAGTTCTCTAGTTCCTTTTGCTTTTCTTCCTAATGCCAGATCATCAGGCAGCTTGCAGCCACACAGCATCTGAAACCCAAGCTCATCACAGAATACGATGCTGCTCTATTTCATGGCTTAAGCTTTAGTCTTTTTATTTCTCTTCATTCTACCTTCCTGATTTCCCGATTCCTGTAAGAATCAATCCTCCATCTTCCAGCTCGATTTATCTCCCCTCCTCTCCTTCTCTGCTCCCTCCCATCCCCTGCCTTGTCTGAGGTCCTGCAGGGACTGGTTGCAAGCTGGAGCAGCGATGCTGTGGGCATGCTTGCTCCCTCACATGCAGCAACGTCACAGCAGCAGCAGCAGCAGCAGGAGCATTGGAGATGTGATTACGCAGACCCTCTGCATTGCCAGGGATGCAGCTGTGAAAAAAAGAAATTAAAAAAAAAAAATTGACTCTGTGCTTGCCACAGCATCCTGGTGAGAAAGCACAGAGCCTGCTGGAATCCGTGTGTTCAGCAGTGCTGGAGCAGAGCGTGTTCAGTGAGAGGAGACGGGGAACAGAGGATCTGTGGAAAGGTGAGATGGAGAAATGATCAGGGTGGGTGTTATACTGATGTTTTTTAGGCCGTTCATTGTCCTGCAAAGTGGTTGGTTTGTTTTTGTATAGATTGCCAGCTACCCGATGAAGCTTAAAGATTTTCGGATTGCTTTGTCTTTACAGAGACCGCGTTGCTTTGGAGCTGCTGTGATTATAATGGATGTAAGCGAGTGAGGAGGCTGGTGTTGCTGTGCAGAATGTGTGTTTGTTCATTTTAGCTATGAAATAACGGTTGTCATGTCCAGGGCTGGTTGTGCAGAGGCAAGCCGTG
>NW_010337272.1:1998-6496 GCF_000700745.2 Antrostomus carolinensis | reverse complement strand
CACGGGACACTCTCTGCTCTCACAGGCCACGTGCTCTTTCTTTTTACCAGACTTTTTTTGGGGACAAAGCTGTGATTTTTCAGTAGATATGGAACAGCCCCCAGGGCAGAGCTGGACACCCCAGAGATCCAGCTGCCTGCACACATCTCTCTGCCCCTCACTCCCAACCCTGGAAGAGGTTAACGTGACTCTCAGGACCTGGGAGATGCCCTGAGAATCTATTTCTTTCGCTCAATGCCCAAAACAGGGGTTGTGGCACGGAGAAAAACCCGCTTTTTGGGGCAAAGCCATTCTGGGGCTGCTTGTACCTTGTCCTTGGAGTTGAGGACGACTGCCTGGGTGTGGGGCACCCTCACCACGTGATGGTCGAAGCCGGCCGTCGGGAGCCAGGGGCGCGCCGGCAGGTTGGGGGTCAGCAGGGAGCAGCGACAGCTCGGAAATGAGCCGCTGGGTTTTCTGCTCTTTGGTCGGCAAAGTGGCCAGGCGCTTCCCGATGGCGATCAGGGATTTGATGAATTCCCTCTCGGGGGCGAGTCTGACAGGCTAGAAAAGGTTGAAGGAAGGAGGATGGGGAGGAGAGGAGTGTTATAAAGGCAGCAGGTTGAGAAGACACTGGCAGTTTTGCCATCAGGCACCGGGATAAACTCCAGCTGGAGAAGGAGGCTCTTCCCACCCCACCCTCTTCCCCACTCTCAGATGATGCTCCCATGACCAGAGATCTGGGCTCACCATCCAGAAGGTGGAATCAAAGCACGTTCTCCCTCCCGCTGCGCTGTCCAGAAATCCTCCCTCCTCCCCCAAGCTCCGGATCCACCATCCCAACCAGAACCCCGGATCCCCAGGGCCGGGGGCCCGCGGGCAGCAGAGGGAGCGTGAAATCGGCCTCCAGGCCGGTTCTGTTGCTGTATCCTCACCCCAAAGCCTCGATCGTGGCTCAATCCGACCATTTTGCAAAGCTCAAACCGCGATTCAGGAAGCCCTTTGGACCCAGGATCCCCCCCCCCGGGACCCCACAGCCTCAGCCGAGCTCTCTGCTCGCCTTTTTCAAGCTTTTAAAATCAGAACAACAAACGATGGTGGCTGATTTTGCTGATTTAAGATGCAGAATTAAACTTGCAAAGTGTTGACTGGACGCTCATGCTGGAAATGCACATGCACAAAGCTACGGAGCGTGAGAAAAGGAAGCAAAGAAAACCACGGGAGAGCCGGGAACGGCAAAATAAAGGGATGGGAAAAAAAGAGGAGGAGAAGGATCAGTCTGGTGGTTCCCTTTTGGGAAAGGGCAGGTGGGAAATCGTTTGTATCTGTAGTCCACGTCAAAAATCCCTCCCAAAACCCTTCCTCTCCTGCACCCCAACGACTCCTTGGCCTCCACCACCGTTTCCCTCGCTGGCATTTAATCCCATTCCTGCAAAAAGCAGCAGGATGTTCAAAGGACACTCTGCTCCTTCTGACACTTCTCCCGTGGAGCCCCATGGGCTGGGATGTCCCCGCTCCTCTGAGGGTCTCCTGCTCTCAGGTGGGTGCAGGTGTCCAGCGTTGGCCCCAGAACAGCCCCAGGCCCCCTCGCCCACTCTGAGCTCTCTGGGTGTTACTTGGCTCAGCAGAATGAAAGAGTCACTGGTGGGAATCTGGGATGGAGCCCCGGTGAGAAGGTGCCCACGTGCAGGAGCAGATCACGAGCAAAGTCCTCCTGGTGTAGCGATCGGTGTCGATCCGACATGTCCTTCAAACCCCATCTTCTCCCAGGATCCCAAAGCGTCACCTAAAGCATCTCCTCCCCGTTGCACAGCGAGTGGAACGAAGCTGTGCCAGCCCCAGGAGTGACCCACCACCTCCGTGACCCATCCTGCACCTCCCATGTTCATCATCTGGTTGAAAACCTTCAGGTCTCATCTCCTCCAGCCAGAAACACCCAGCTGGGAAATGTCCTCCCCACCCCACCGAGCGCTGCTCCGGGCTCCGGCGCTACCAGGGGACTCAGCACGGGAAGTTTCACATCCTGTTATGAAGAGGCAGGTCTGGAAAATGGCTGCAGCTGAACCAGGGCCGTCCCTGGCCCAAAGCATCGCAGGAAATGGCATCTCCAGCCTGGCCAGAAGCTGCAGAGAGCCGGGCTGCTGAGAGCTGCTCGTGCCCCGGCTCGTTAATACCACAGTCCCAAAGCCAAGAGATAAAGAGGCCAGGAGATGCTCTTCCCTCATCAACCACCTGCAGGATCCTCCTGTTGCTCTGAGCCAACATAAATATTTATTTTCTAGTGTTTATTTTCCACTACAGCAAAACATGTCACTGTTTTCTGAAGAGAAGAAAAAAAAATATCCCTGCTCCTAAAGGAGGCAGGATTTGGTGTTCAGGTTTTGCTGAGATACACTCTGGGACTGTCCTTCTTCTCAGATGGGTTCAAACCACTTCCCAGGACCGCACAGGGATGAAGATGGAGATCTGCTCCTGGTCCAGAGGCCGGGGGAGGACGGAGACCCGGTGCCGGAGGCGTCACGACGAGGGGAAGGGGCAAAGCCAGCCCGGCTGGGTTTGTCTGGATGAGGTTTAAGCATCTCAAAAAACCAAGGGGGTTAATTTGGGATGTTTTCCAGCTGCCAGGATGTTTTCTGCTCTCCTATCTACCTTTACTCTGGACATCCCACCTCTCCTCTGCTCAATTTGTCATTTCAGAGCTTTATACAGCAAACTCCCCGTGTCTGCTGCCCACGGTCACTCACTTCACTGCACTGAGACCAACCTGATCTGCTCCCAGTTGGAAATTACTCAGCAGTGTGGAGCAAAGCTGCTACCTGGTCCCTTCAGCTTCACTGCCCAGCTGAGGATTTGGCATCAGGGCAGATAACCGGTACCTGGCGCGGTCCGTAAGCGCCACGCCGGCGCGGCTGCCTGCAGAGGGTTTATAAATGTGGCATAAACACTCACAACCAGCCCCAGCTGCTGCCAGAACCATCTGCCCCGATAAACAACCCACGTCTGCAAAGCCTGGAAGAAAAGATCTCCAGCCTCAGGGGAGAGGAACGGGTGGGTGACCCCGGGTGACGGCGAGATGGGTGACACGTGGAGGTGGATGAGGTGACGGTGACAACCATCGCCGCAGGGCTGTGAGGATGGTTCTGTGACGCCCTGTGAGTGCTCAGCCTCAAAAAGCCACGTGGGGAAAGGCTGTTGCTGCTGTTGTTTGGTTGGGAGGAGTAGGAGAGGGAAAAATAAAGCTATTTACCCCAAAAATAAAGCTATTTACCCCAAAAATAAAGCTATTTACCCCAAAAATAAAGCTATTTACCCCAAAAATAAAGCTTTTTACCCAAAGCTGGGTGGCAAAATGGGGCTCAGAGCCCAGTATCCTACCTCCCACCCAACCGCCAGCACCCAGGGCTGCCCAAGTGTCCCACCACCCCTCACACCTCCTAAAAACAGCGGATTTAGAGAGGATTTAGGAAAAAATTAAAGGAGGATTCTGCATCAGGGTGGGCTCTGGGTAAAAGCCTCACGCCCTGTGTCTGTAGGTGACCACAGCATGTGGAAAAGGTGTGAAAATTTTCCCTCTGGAGGCCACAGAGAGACAAGAGCTGAGTCCGTGGCCAAAAAACTCGTTATCAAGGCTAAAAATCACCGAGTTCACCAGATAAACCCCGTCCCGCAAGGCACCGCTGCCCAGGGAAGTGGTTTTGATCATGGACTACATATCCAACGTGTGGAAACCCACTGGGAATCCCAGCCAGAGAACACACACACACCCACCGGCAGGAAAATGACACAGATGAGGAAGATGCTATTGATTTAAAAATAAATTTATAAAAAAAAAAACCAAAAAAAACCCAAAAGGTTCATTTTTGAAAGAAAAACGCTCCATTAGGAAAATGTTGGGTTTTGATTGAAAGACCAAAGTTTAACACACAGAAGGGTGGGGAAAAAAAAAAAAATAATCATTTGTGGGGGGAAAAAAGCAAATGAAATCCCATCTGGCAGAGAACTTTTAAGTACAAATTCAAGGAAACAGCATTTCCTCTTTGATCTGTGGTTGCCACCACGCAAAGGTCAGCGACTGCTCAGCCCGACACCGGCAGCATCAGCCAAGTCCCTCCCCTGCCTGGGACGAGGGGGTTTTTTTTTTCTCTCCCTCGCTGCCTTTTGGGGTTTGGTTTGTTTTTTTTTTAGGGGTGGAGGGGGGTGTGGAAATGAACACCCAGTGCACCCCCCCAGCCCTTTGGGGAACTTTCTGCTTTATTTTAGCCAAACCAGTACAAGTAAATTTGCCCAAAGCTCCGTTTCTGTTCAGACAAAGCCGGTACCAGCGTAACCCCGGCTGCTGCGGTGCTGGAGGAGATGGGGGGGGATGCTGGTTTTTGCCCTCCCCATGGGCTCAAGCTGTGCAGAGATTGGGGTGGGGGGGATGGCTGGGGACCAGAGGTGCTTGAGGTGCATCGGTGGGTGCCGGGGTTTGAGTTATTTTGGTGGCAAGAGAGGAAATGCTGCTGTGGCGGGGAAGGCA
>NW_010337272.1:0-1881 GCF_000700745.2 Antrostomus carolinensis | reverse complement strand
GTGGGTGGTGGTGGTGTTTGTTTAAAAGGAGAGAGAGGAAGGAGGGAGAAGGGGAGAAAAAGCAATAGTTTAGCTCCAGGTTCATAACCATCACTTTTCAGTTAATTTTTATTTATTTTTCCCCTCCCACCCTCCCCGACCCCATGACAATTTTGCTGCCCTTTACTCTCAGATGGGAAGTGGCACCTAAACCAGCACATGATGCTTCCAGAGCAACACAACAACTTCACAGATCTCCACTGGAGCCTCCTCAGGTGATCTCCTTGGCGGTGACACCAAACAGGGAGCGGTGCTGACGGCTCAGCGGCAGATCCCACCACTAAACACCCACAAAACCCCCAGATTTCCCCTGTTTATATCCTTTAAAAATATTCTCCTACCCCATAAGTGCCACAAAGGTTTTCGTTCTGACTTTCCTGGCTCAGATCAGCTGCAGAGACAGGAGCTGCCGGGGATGCTCACGCTGATCCCTGCCACGGTTACCCCACCCTGGGGAAGTGGGGGGGGTGGCTTTGGCCAGTGTCAGCAAGAGGCACAAACCTCTGCCAAGCAGCTAATCTGGCAAAACATAAAGAAACTGGGGAGGTTTTTGGCTTCTCCTCTCTGCAGCATTTGGTTGATGCTTCAAAAAGTTGCTGCTGGAGGAGACAAGGATGGCACGAGACTCATTTCACCGGGAAAGTGGGATGGAAGGAGCGGGAAAATGAGCCACGTTCGAAGGGTGGCAGCAGCACGACTCCTCTCCCTGCAAACTCCACATATGGATGAGCCGTTTGCCAAGCGTGGGCGAGACTCCAGATCTGTCACTTGGGGAAAGGAGAAGCTTTGAATGTTTAATACCCCGGGCTGGAGCTGAAACGCCGGTGCAAAGCCATGTTTACGGTCAGTCGTGGCCGCTGCCGGCTCTCCCCCGTGCACCCAGAGCTCTGGACAAGGCTGACCCGCAGCCATCATCTCTGCAGGGTTCACTTTGGGGTTGGAAGGTTAAAATCCTTGGTCTTCTTTAAGATGTAGGAATATTCAGGACGTGTTTCTACCCAGGAAACACCATCATAGAATCAGAGAATCACAGAATCCCAGACTGGTTTGGGTTGGAAGGGACCTGAAAGCTCATCCAGTCCCAACCCCCCTGCCAGCAGCAGGGACACCTTCCACTAGACCAGGTTGCTCAAAGCCTCATCCAGCCTGGCCGAGAACACTTCCAGGGAGGAGCAGCCACAGCTTCTCTGGCCAACCTGGGACACTGGCTGACCACCCTCACAGTGGTCAAAAAGCTAAAAGTTAGCTAAAAGACACCAGCCCAGGATGCCCAGAGGAGTCAGACGCTGCAGCTGGAGCGACTGCTGTCACCGTGACCAAGGGGGGACCCAAATCCAAAGGGACGGTGCAGAAAAGACACAAAACCTCCGTGTTCAGCCCCGTCCTGGCAGCGATTTGCCACGACAGCATCGAAAGTGATTCTGCTCTTATCGCGGCGGGGAAACAAGCTCCACCAGAAAAAGCACCTCGGCCAAGTGTCGCTGAGCGTGTGATTCCAGAGGTAAAAGGCCAACGGCTCCTCCACACCCACCCTGGCACAGGCAGGGCAGGGACCTGGGCTAAAAAGCCAAAAGAGCGAAGCCAGACGCGTTGGGCAACTTGAAATGGAAAGTTGCTTCCAAATCCATGAGTTGCCCCGTGAGGACACGCGCTCCGAGAAGAGAATCCGCGTGCAGAAACGCAGATCTGCCCCTAAAACCCTTCGCTGCTCAGGAGAAAGCTGATGCTGCTGTTCAAATAAAATAAAATAATAATTAAAAAAAGTAAAATAAAATAAAAATAAAATAAAATATTAAAATAAAAATAAAAATAATAAAATAAAATAAAACAAAACAAAACAAA
>NW_010337271.1:11311-13064 GCF_000700745.2 Antrostomus carolinensis | reverse complement strand
AGGGGTTGGGGGGTAAAACGGGGGTGGGCGGATTTCCCGTTGGAAACCGAAAAACCGGGATTTACTGTAAAACGTCTCGGTGGCTTTTCCCGGCGGGGATTTGAGGTGAAAAAGTCTGAGAATGTCACTTAGACAGAGTTTGTCACCAAAACCCCGATGCTCTTGTTTGGGGGACGATAAATGTCCCCTCTGGGATGGAGAAAGTTGAACCGGGGTAGAGGGGGGAGCAGTTCCTGCAGACCCTTCATTCTCAATAGTTTTATTCCTGGGGGTCACATCCAGAATCCCCCACCTCCCCCAGCAACAGGGTTGCCCCGGTGCTGGGAACCCCCCAGTTTTGTCAGTCCCAGCACACACAGACTGTGATGAGGAAGGGACCCTGATCTGGATTGAATTCTGGTTCCCAGGAGGTGAAAAGGGCCAGACACACACAAGTACCCCCAACCATAGCCCAGGAGGGGGCACAAGCCTTTGGGGTGGACTTGAGGTGTCCCCACACATCATCCTGGGGCTCCATCATGTAGAGGATGGAGCCTTCTGCTCCATCAGCCTTCTGTTCTCAGAGGAGGGTTGGATGCTGAAATGAGCAACAAGGGTGAGAAAGGCTCCAGCATGGTAAGGGATTTGCAGGAACATGAGGGGAAAGAGCAGAGAAACCAGTGTCCATGACTTTGTCCCACATCAGCCTGGTGAGCCAAGAAGAGCCATTGTCAAATTGACCTTTTCCTCTTGAAGTCTGAGAGAGGAGATTTTGAGAAAGTTGGATTTCAGAGACTGGTTAAAGGGAGCAGTTTGAAGAGGTTTACATTTTGGGAGAGAGTGGCCCTTTGAGGTGAATGGTCCTCAAAGCTCTCGGTGGCCTGGTCCATGGTGCAGCTATTCTTCATGCTCCAGCCAGCGTGACTGAAATGCCTCCTGTTCACACAGTGTCTCTTCAGCCTTTTTCCAAACTCTGCTGCCGGCCAGGCTGGAGGACAACACAGGTTTGCTGGATTTCATAGTTCTTCTGGCCTGCTGCTGGCAGATGAGCTAGATGCTAGGCAGCATTGGGAGGATTTCTGTGCAACTTAGACTATAAATAACATCAACCCTTATAGCAAAGTTCCAGAGAGATCTCTGCATAGTTTACAATGGCTGTAAGAGGTAGAAATAACATCAGAAGTGATGGCAAAGCCAGAAGTACAACTCAAACCTCTCAAGTCCCAGGGTAGTACCTCCACCACTGGGCTCTTGGGTCTTCTGAAATACATTAGTTCCTTTACAGCAGAAGCTGTAAACCAAATGCAAACCAAATCTTGGGATTTTTATTTCAAGCACTCAGTCTTGGGCTTTGAATTCATGCTGAGAACAAGAGACAAGCCAACATTTATTTTTGTCTTTGAGAAATCATAGTCCTGAATGTTCCTCTTTTCTTCTAAAACTTGGGTGGGGAAGGGAAAGAACCAGCTTGATTCTGGGAAGTATTTTGATAAAGAATAGCTGTAGGCAAATTGAAAACCTCCAATTATTTTATTAAGAATATTTTACATTAAGCTATTTTATCTCTTCATGGAATTTTAAGATGTAGAACACAGAGGAGGTAGTGGCAGTGGTGAGATGTGACAATTACCAAAAGCCTTCGATGCATTTCCAGTTCTACTCCACACATATCACATTGTTTCATGCGTTTGTGTAACGTTAGGTTCAGTGGAATGTGCCTGAATGATGGTTGAACACAGATGTAGGAAAAGACTGCCAAAAACACTCCAAGAAA
>NW_010337271.1:1442-11279 GCF_000700745.2 Antrostomus carolinensis | reverse complement strand
ATGGAGGCTACGAGCCCTGGAATCTCATTCCAGATTTCACATCCTCTATGGACTGATGATGATGGGGAAATTGGGAGAGGGACAGGAAACTGGGTGGCTGGTGTCCCAACACCAGCAGCTCAGGCATAGGCTCAGAGTTAGATTTAAGCAACAACAATAACAAAAAAAAAGACCAAGTGAGACATTAGGAGTAAAAAAATTGAGGGTGGTTCAATGGTTTGTGTTGAAAAATACTGTCTGCACTGATTTACAGCGATGGGGGCTTGGCCCAGGGCATGGAAAGCACCATGCAGATGGGTTGGGAGAATAGCAATTCCCAGGTCCCAATTGTCCACAATGCAGCTGAATTCAGACCGAAGGGGTAAAGCAGAATAAACATAAGGAAAAATGCTCTCACACTTTACCATAAGATAACCAGACTCAGGAACTAATAGGACTTGGAGAAGGACTTGTTATGCCTGGCTTTCCCTTTCCTCTCAGAACTAGGACTGTGCTCGGCTGTAGGGATGAGCTTTGTCCTTCTCTTTCATTTGCACTGAGCTGAGTCACTGTAGAGGAAAAGCCCATTTGTTAAATGAACAAAGATATAAGGTTGAGACCAGAATCTCTCTACTTGCCAGTTAAAAACACGTACTGGTTTCTTTGAGGTTCCTCTAAAAAACTCAGCTGTGATTCCCAGCCCTGGGGACTTCATCAGCCCCCTCCTCACCTGCCAGCAGAGCTGAGGGCAGCAGCCTGCTTGGCTCCAACCATGCCCAGGTCATCTGGGCAGCAAGAGAAGTGTCTGGATCTCTTATGCTTCCCCTGGCAGTGTGAAGGGCTGTGCAGGGTGCAAATAAACACCCCCCACCTTCCATCGCCTGCCCAGACGCAGACATAAGGTACCATAAAGCTTAAGGTGTGTGATTTTTGTGTAAACATTTATGTAGATGCTGGTTCTCTGGTCGGCTCAGGAGACTCTGGACCTGGGGTATATTTCCTGCCATGTACAAACCTTCGTGTGTCTTTGCAAATTCTTCTAAATTATGGGGCACTCAGGACTAAGGAGTGAGGGAGTTTGTGAAAAAAAAGGAATAGAAAACCAAGGGTCTTTATCAGAGACAGCGACATACATTAACCAGAGATTCCCATAAAAATACCACTGACCTTCCTCTGCTTGTGAAAACCTTCTGTCTGAGGAGCTGCAACATCACGGCGCTTGTTTCCCCGTTTACACAAAAGCACTTTCTCTTTTAAAGTCGGTGGGGAGGAAGGTCCCAGGGTTGGGCGAGGAAGGTCCCAGGGTTGGGCAAACGTGCTGGTGTGAAAGGCTGGAGATGGCAAAATCACTTCTGTTGGTTCTGGAAAAATACACTGAAGCTATCTTAGTGCTAAATGCCGGTGTCTGACCTCTTGGAGGGAGAAATAAGAACAGAATAATTGTTTAGAGCCACCTACATGAGGTTCAGATCTTCTCAGGAAAATAATCTGATATTTGGGATAGGCTGATATATTTAAAAGGAAGAAAAACGTCATTATTTGGAAGTATGTTCAAGAAATACAGAGATGTTACTATTTTATAAGCTTGGGGGAGATAGATGGTTGTTGCAAAAAGGGTGAGCCTTCAAATGACAGGAAACTCACCCCAACCTGCCATGTAATTCAGCAGAGGAATTTTAACAAGAAGCCCCTGCCTGTCTCTTCTAGCTCAGCACTGGCCTTTATGGCTTTACACACATTGTTAAATTTAATCAAGCACATCAGTTTACATACTGTTTCTAATGATTAAACTCTCTATGACTGGTTTTTTACATATAGGTGAAGGTACTAAGGTGTATTAAAAATTAAAAATATATATTTATATCAGTCAGCCAAAAATGTGTGGGCTGTTTGCATGCTGTGCTCTGAATCAGGAACTTCGACGTTCTCAGCACCAGCATCCAAAAGTTCACACAGACTCTTGAGGAACATCCTAGGCGAGAAATGATGAGATGGTAAAGGCATTTGACTTAACAACTGACCTGTGCTTTGTGTCTGTGTGACACCGGTAGATGCATTAGCCCAGGCAACAGTCCCCATGGGCAGCCCAGCTCAACCGCTTGCGCTGCTGGAGTTGCACCAGTGCGCAGTGGGTTGCAATGTGTTCACCAAGTTGCATTTCAAATTCTGAGGTGAGGAAAGATTTTGTGTTAACAAACATTCTCCAGGGTTAAAAAATGAGCATCCGAAAAATGAGAGGAAGTTAGTGTTAGTGGGAGGAGGGGAAGGAAGGACGACCACAGCTTGGGAATCCCTGACACAAAGAGGAGGTCATGGACCATGCAGCATGTCTGAGGGTGCTGGACTCACTGCCTGTGTCTTCTGCATATAGCTGGCTCATGTGGAGTAGGTCCCAGCATGTCTCAAATGCATCAGACTCACTGACCTCCATGAAGTTAGTCTATTCCTTTCCTTTGTTCTGTATTTTTGCATGTCCAAAACCCACGACTAAATTCCTCTTCTTCCATCAAGGCAAAATTTCTTGGTGGATAAGGAGAACAAGTTGTAAAGCCATGAATCCCCACTTCTTTCTCAACTGTCTGGCTCAGCCTCATCTTCACAAGCCCATGGGGACCGTTTCTGGGTGCACACATGAAAGAACACAAGAGCACATGCTACTTCAGGTATTGCACATCACGAATCTCTCGTCCATCTGAAAGACATTGTCTTAATAGGCCACTGCTTGTGCAGGACAGATGGACAGAAGAGACAGAGAAATCCACTGTCAGAGAAGGTATTGCTGTGGGAGGAAGAAATAACTCCATTCCCAGCGGATCTGCAGCATTGGGTTGGTGTTTCAGGGATATTGTGCAGGGACAAATTGGAGAAGCCATAATAAGGTGACATAAAACAATGGCTCATGCTGTAGAAAGGCTCTGCTTCATTCCTCACAAATGTGCATGAAACGATGGTCCTGGTCTCCTCCATGCTAAACTTGAGGAGATTGCTTTGAACTTTAACCAATGCAAGGGACCACACAATTTTGCTGGTGCAGTTTAGAGGAATTACTATTGATTTATATCAATATAAGCCCAGGAGCTGAAAAGAATGATGCACACACCTCTATCTCCCCCAGGCTTATAAAATAGTGCTTAACATCTCTGTATTTCTTGAACATACCTTCAAATAATGATATTTTTCTTCCTTTTAAATATATCAGCCTATTGCAGCAGGCAGAAGGAAATGCTCATCATCATTCTCAGGGTTGGGTGTGCTCAACAAGACCAAATGAGCTGCACCTCAACACAGTCCACAGCTTTTTGGTGCTTATTTCAATCCTCTGCAGTGGATAAAAGCTGGAAGATGTTGCTCCCAGTGCTTTCAACCATTACACGGTACAGGGAAAATGGTATTTAACATAATTTAGTTACATTACATTTCCTCCTTCTCTTGTTTCATGTGGTAAACTGCTAAATAAACCAAAATATGTAAGAAAAGAAGATGGTTATTTTTTTTTCCAAGAAAGCAAATGCAATACTTGTGTTTCTGATAAATTTTATAAAAATTCTCTATTTTTGTGCGTGGATGTGAATGTGTGTGCAGGTACCTGAGCCAGTGGCTGCTAAAGCAAAAGGAAATTTCTTTTATGTCACTTTATTAATATCATGGGGGAGGTGGCAAGATGAAGGCATATAGCTATTTTAATAGATTAAAGACAAATTTTTTTTCAGGAAGAGATTTCTTCCAGCTGGCCTTTTCCTGATGGCATTTTCCAAGCCAGAAATAATTTCCTCCTTTCCTTTTCATCTACTAACAACCCTTCAGGTGAACAACGACCATCCCAGCAACCGCAGTTATTTACACCCGCAGCTACCACGACAGTTGAGACTTCATGTGGTGCTGGAGGACAGACTTAGAAGCTCCATGTCCCATAAGGTGCTTCAAAGCTGCCTGGTTTTAAACCAAATTCAACTCCTGTGTCTCATTCATCTGCTTCAAGCACTCACTGAACTATCCTGCTAAAGTGAGACTTTGATGAGAACATGAAACCATGAGTCCAGGTCACTTTGTTTTAATAAATTATTGAGTGTTGCTGAAATATATATGCAAACACAGACCTGTCTCTGCTTCCACCCTTCCCATTTCCATCCCTCTCCAGCACTTCAGTGCATTTCAGAAGGAAGCAGATATGAAAACCCACACTCTGTTTCCATTTTCGGTGTCTTCGTGTTGCCGTAAGCTCCGTATCGGCTCCTTTCATAGAGACTTGGGTCTATCCCTGACATTTCTACACCTCATTCCCTTTCGCTTTTTATATCCTTGCCAGGACCTGGTAGAAATCAAGTTTGCAGATCCAGAATTGGTCCCTGATGGTTTCAGGGCTCTGCAAGGGTGGGTTGGGGTTGAGGGTGAATTTTAGTGAATCAAATCCCTTTGAAACTCTGATAAATGGTCCCTGGAAAGTGACTCTGGTGGGACCTGGGTTTCTTCTGGCCATTGCACACACCAAGTGTCCTGTCTCTCAGTGCTTCAAACCCCCTCACTAGCCTGGAACCTACACATCAATCAGGAATTAATGGCATTAAAAAGCAACAGGTTCTCTAATTCGATTGCTTCTCTCACTTTATGTGACAGAAGATAATCACCACCGGGATTTTCTTTCCCTTCTGTGCAAAAAAAGCCCTGTAGTCTCATAATAACCAACACATTGATTTCCAGGTATTTTTCTTCATTAAGTAGTACCCTTCCTGTGGCTGTATAGACGGGCTTTCTTACTTACTTATAAAAATTTAAAGCAAGTGGGTGTATCCTGAAAAAAAAAATTAAAAAGCTCTCTTTTAGCCTTTGGCGTTTAGGGGAAAAAAATAACCATACAGGTGCTGTAAAAATATACATCGAGCTGGAAATTATTGAAGGGGACAGGAGACACTTGTAAGGTGAGCAAAAAATGAAAGAAATCGTGAAATTGTAGGTGAAATTGTGCTTTAAAAGTGATTTTTTTTTTCTTCCCCCTCCCACTCCCGGTGGGTCGGGGCCGGCGGTCCCGGTGGGGTGTAGCCTCAGACGGAGCAAACGTTTGCGGGACCGAACAAATCGGGTTTTTCTCCCTCATTTTTCCACCGGATTCTGGTTTCTCCTCCTGCCCGACCGAGAGCAGAAGGAATTGCTTCTTTCTTACACTTTTTTTTTTGCAAGGAAATTGATGCCGAAGAGGGTGATGGAGGCTGAAGGATGCGGAGAATTGAAAAAAAAAAATAAATAAAGAGAGAGAAAAGAAAAAGAAGTGTTTGAAGAGAGACAAGAGGGTGCTTGAAGGGAATTGAAAATTGAAAAAAGCCCCTTTTTCTCCGTCTTTTAGTTGCAACAGAAAATGGCACACGGATCTATAATGCGGCTATTTCACAGCCCTACAGTGGACATTAACATTCAGCACACGGTGCTCTGCAGTGGGAACGAAATGGTTTTGAGTGTAAATGAACAAAAACTCATTCGCAAACCATGACTGTATTCAATTTCACCTCGGCAAATTGAAATATTTCTCACTTGGACGTTTAGTTCTATAGATCAGAGCAAAAATCCCAATGAAAAGAGCGTTTGAGTTGTTGTTTAGGGAATATTTCATGCCAATGGCACTTCCAGAGTGTTGTGAGACCCATCGATGGCGAAGCTGCTTGAAACAATAAACCTGTTTCATCTTGTTTTGTTTTGTTTTGTTTTGTTTTTAATTTTATAAAAAGCAATTAAGTCATCTAGCAGAGAAAGATAATGATTCCCGTGGAAAATGAATTATATTTTGCTTTTGTATGGAGTGTAACGCTGTAATATATCAAAAAGGCATTTCCCTCGCAGTGCTTTAAAATAAGGAATTTAATTTTAGATTTAGTGGGTGTAACTACAATGAGGACAACAGTTTTTCTGTTTTGTTTAGGGGTCTAAAACGACATGGTGATGTACAGCAGCACATAGACTAAGAGATCACACCGTCTTAGGGTTTGAAAAAATAAAAATAATAAGAAAAAAGGGAGAGAAGCAAAGCTCCCTTATATGTTGAATTTTATTTTTGGACTCAGGTTAGGAAACAAATGGAGTGAGGATGTAAAAAAATGTACCTTTGATTCAGCTGAAGGAGAAGCAAGGAAAGACAGAGCAGTCTGAGCTCCCTGTTAATGACATCCCGTCAAGATGCTTGTAAGCCCCAAGAATGTTTACAACGTGGGCTCAAGTTCAATGACAAAATCCTTTGAAGGGGAAGAAAATAAAATAAAGTAAAAAAAAGCAGCCCAGACACTTTGTGCGGTGGGCATGAACTTGAACAAAAGAAAGGAGTCAAAGGCTGGGGGAAGCGGGGGAGGCGTGAAGGGAGGACTTGGAGAGGTGTTCTCACTGCTTCTGCCTTCCCTAGGCTCCTAGGTGGGGCTTTGGTACATTTTAAAATGATTTAGGGGAAAAATAAAGGAGGGAAGAGAGAGAAGAGAAGAGAAGAGAAGAGAAGAGAAGAGAAGAGAAGAGAAGAGAAGAGAAGAGAAGAGAAGAGAAGAGAAGGGAAGGATGCCAATGTGGTGTGTGTCCCACCTCGGGGCAGGGCAGTTGGTGGTTGAAGGTGCCTCTCCAGTGACTCTGCTTTAAATGCAATTTTCTTAATAAAACCACACCAGAGCCCCCCACGCAGCCCACTGCCCACCCGGGACCCCTCAGGGCTGCTCTGCCCCAGGTTTACCAATGTTTTGTTCCAGTTTTGGGGTTGTTCTGCCCCAGATTTTGAATTGTTTTGCCCCAGGCTTGAGGTTACTCTGCCCCAGGTTTTGGAGCTGCTCTGCCCCAAGTTTTGGACTGTTTTGTCCCAGGTTTTAGGCTGTTTTGACCCAGATTTGGGGCTATTTTACCCCAGGTTTTGGAGCTATTCTGCTCCAGGTTTGGGGGCTATTTTGCCCCAGTTTGGGGGGTTGCTCTGCCCCAGGCTTTGGGCTATTTTGCCGCAAGATTTGGGCTGTTTTGCCCCAGGTTTGGAACTGCTCTTCTGCAGATTTTGGAATGTTTCACCCCAGGTTTTGGGGCTGCTCTGCCCCAGGTTTTGGAGTTATTTTGCCCCAGGTTTTGGAGTTATTTTGCCCCAGGTTTTGGGGCTGCTCTGCCCCAGGTTTTGGAGTTATTTTGTCCCAGGTTTTGGGGCTGCTCTGCCCCAGGTTTTCAGAATTTCAAGTTCAACGGCAAAGGGAGGGGGCGGGAGCCTTCACCTGGCCCGGCGCCCCCGGCAGCGGCTCCTTCCCGTTTTTTACGAGGATGTCGGGCCTTTCTCGCCCTTTGCTGAGGCCGCCGTGTCAAGGTTCCCGGTTTTTACGAGGAGGTCGGGCCTTTCTCGCCCTTTGCTGAGGCCGCCGTGTCAAGGTTTTACAGCTCTTCCCGAGACTCTCCTCCTCCCCTTCCCATCTGCATTTTCCGCCTTGGATTCGGGGCTGGAGCTGGGGACAGGGATTGGGGGTGGGGGAAGGTCACGTCTCCCAGTATTACCCCAGTTTCCCAATGGGAGGGAGGGTGTCCTAATGGGTTGGAGGTGTCTAGAGGTTTCCAGTCATTCCAGAGAGGGGTTGGAGACATCAGGGAAAGATCTCTAGATGGGAAAAAAAAAAGAAGATGGGAAAAAGAAACATCTCACTAAAAGGATTAACCCTTAACGTGCCACAGGAGGAGAGTGCTAAGAGGAACATCCTTTCCAAACCCATAAACTGACCGAGTTTATTCCAAAATCACACTAGTATATGGTCCAGATTTATTTTATTTTAATTTATTTTATTCTATTTTGGTTTTATTTTTATTTATTTTCTTTTATCTTATCTTCTTTTATTTTATAATTGTATTTTTATTATTCACTTTTCTTTGGGGAACATCCAAGGGGCTTCCTCCTGTCAGGTAAAACCACTTCTTCTCTGCAGTCTCTACAAGCACACAGAAATCAGGAGGAAAAGGTTCATTATTGGTAACAGAGAGGGAAAGAAAATCAGATTTTGATATTTTCATCCATCCACCCGTTCAGGAAAGTCAGACAAACATTCCCAGACACTTCCTAACGCGGGAGGAGCGGCGGGTCCGGTCGGTGCTGTTTTTTTTTTGCTGCCGGGACTCAGGGTCAGGATCCTCCCTCTGGGCCAGAAATTAAGAAAATAAATCCGAATTGATTCAAATCCGAGTAATTCAGAGCAGGATCCGGATGGGGAAGAGCAAAGTCGCCTTTTTTTCCTCTTTTTTTTTCCTTACCCCAGCCCCGACGGCTCCCCCTGCATGGGGTGGGATTTATGACGTAACTCCCACCACCCCTGCTGACGTCACCACTCGGAGCGTTCATCCCCAATATCATTGGCTGTTTCCCTCCCGGAGCTTGTGGCGTCACGGGAGGAGTGACGCCCACCCAAGCGGGGAAAAGCTGCACCCTGGGGTGTCACCGGCACCTCCTGCAAAGAGCGGGGAGAAAATATGTGGGGAAAATAGGGAAAAACGGAAAAAAAACCCCCTCCAGACTCTGCTCCACTCCGCGCTGGGAACCTGCTGGAAAGCAGAGCCCAATCAAACCTAAAATATTTAATAAATACGTCATTAAACACGCACAAAATCACTGTTTAAAATCATCATTACTTAGGGCACGCTGCGGTTTAATGCTTCGAATTTCGAGAGAAGGAAAAAGGAGGGAAAAAAGGCAAATTTTTGGTGGTGGTAAGAGTGTTTTGGAGTTTATTATGATTATTTGAGAGGCTGTTTTGGGGGTTTTACAGGCGGATTTAAACACGTCGCTGCTGCAGGGACTCTGCAAACCAACACTTCGCTGCCTTAAAACACCGAGATATGAAACAAAGAAATTGTGTAGGTGGAGTTTACCCTTCCCTGAACCTGTAAATAACTTGAAAATAGCAGGAAAAAAAAGCGCATGTTGGAGGATATTTCCTTTTACCCTATTTATTCTGTTGAAAATAATGACGACATTTCTCAATATGAACCAAAATCATTGAGTTTTACACGGGGATTATCTCAGCACATGCTACGAAACGTATAATTCTGTATTAGTAGAAGGAAAATGTGTGTACAAATACATATATATTAGCACAAACGAAAGCGCCTATGGAATTATACGAATCGCATTTACCTGTATCAAAATATAGGCATGAACATACATAGAACTGCGCCTATATGTACGTATACAAACACGCGTATATACACCTTTATCTGAGTATATATTTATATCCACACATCCAGGACTATCTTGCATGTCTACGTGCATAGGGTCGATATAAACAGGCGAACACAAATATCGTATATGATTAAAAAAAAAAAGGGGGGGGGGGGAAATAATGCGTATTGCTAAATATGTGTATGTATATTTTATATATATAACCGCGCAAAAACGTGGTACGTGCCTTTATAAATGTGTGCCTACGGGGAGATATATGGTATATACTGTACATTCACGCAAACCCGCGCGTTTCTGTGTCTATATAACACACCCGGTCTATATTTCTTCTCCTTTAAATGCGCATTTTGCTACTTTTGCCTGTAATTAAGGAGATTTGGGGGTTTGGGGTTTTTTTTTAATTATTTTTTTTCTGCTAGAAGTACGGCTTTTCGTTTTTAAAGACCAAATTCCCGGCCATCATCAGTTGTGTATTGAGGTTAATTAATACAATTAGACAGTTTTTCTTCCTTTTTCCCCCCCCTTTTTTTTTTAAAGCGCTCGGAGGATGCGATTCAAACCGAAGCGGTAGGAGACGAGAGGGAGCACGACGTAGTAGCGGCGTAGTAAGGCAAGAGTAAACTGTACAAGGTCCTCTGCCTACAAAGAGGGCAGGGATGGGGCATCTTCCTCACTCGCCCCCAATTTGCGTGGGGGTCGCA
>NW_010337271.1:956-1349 GCF_000700745.2 Antrostomus carolinensis | reverse complement strand
CCCCCCCTCCCCGGGTTGATGGGGGGGTAGATAGTGACCCCGTGGGGAGGAAGGGGTGTCCTCACGGGGTGCTGCTGCTGTTGCTGCTTTTAATTTTGGCGACGACTTTTTTCTCTTTGACCCGCCTGTTTTGGAACCAGATGGTGATTTGTCGCTCGGTGAGGTTGGTGGCGGCGGAAATCTTCCTCCTCTTGTCGCGGGTGATGAATTTGCTGCTGGCGTATTCCTTCTCCAGCTCCTTCAGCTGCCCCTTGCTGTACGGGACCCTCTTCTTGCGGCCCCGGCGGAAGGAGCAGCCGTCGGGGGGGAGCGGCCCGGGGGAGTCTAAGTGTGGGGAGACACGGGGCTGAGGGGGGCTGAGGGGGGGGCCCCCCGCACCCTACACCCCGCCCT
>NW_010337271.1:0-934 GCF_000700745.2 Antrostomus carolinensis | reverse complement strand
CAGCACCCCCTTTCCCTGCCCCCCTTTTTCTTCCTTCCATCCTCCCTGACAGCGATGATATTTAAATGAGATATTCTCCCAATTAATATTTAAACGCCAATTGATATTTAAATGTCAATTGATATTTAAATGGCTATTTATTAACTAATAAATATCAATTATTGGATAATAATTCGGGGTTGGAAGTAGATGATCTTTAAGGTCCCTTCCAACCCAAACCAGTCTGTGATTCTGTGATTCTATGGTTGATTCAATGATTCTATTATTCTATGATTGATTCTATTCTTCTACTATTGATTCTGTGATTGATTCTATTATTCTATTATTCTACTATTCTATGATGGATTCTATGATTTCATGGTTCTATGAGTCTATTAGGGATATCGGTTTTTTCCCCCCCGAATTTCTAATTATTTTTAGGGGAAGTAATCCAGATATTGGCAAAATACCAACTCAGGGGGTGAGACCGGCGCTAACACCCGCGTACTCGCTCCGCGGTTTCAGCACGGTCACTGCGCAGCCGAGCAGGGTGGGGAGTGAGTTCAATCCCACGGCCTTGGGGTGGGTGGGGAAGGTCCCCAACGTCCCCACCCTATTCACGGAGGACCTGCTCGGGGGGGACCACTCGATTGCGAATGGGATCGTGTGGGAACCCGGGTAGTATCAGCATCTGCCTCACTGCTCAGAGGGCGATTAGTGGCAGCGTTAATCTAAATTATTACTGTGAATCTAAATTATTATTAATCTAAATTATTTATGAATCTATATTATTAATCTATATTATTAATCTATATAATTATCAATCTATATTATTAATATATTAGTAATCTAAATTATTAATAATCTGAATTATTATTAATCTGAATGATTAAGGGGCAGCATTAATCTAGATTATTATTTTGTGAAACCTACCCACTGGCTGATTTGGGCTGGC
>NW_010337270.1:28748-60134 GCF_000700745.2 Antrostomus carolinensis | reverse complement strand
CTGTTCTTTGTTGTTTGATTTTTTTTTTTTTCTTTTTTCCTTCTTTTTTCTTAGTTGAATGTACCAACACCAGTGCATGGAAACTGTGCTGGGAGCTAACACTGCTTCCAAACAAGGGTTAAAGCATGGCCGTTCCCCTCTTCTATTTCCTTACTAATAGCTTTCAGATTTTGGCATCTATCAAAATAGATGTTGGAGCCAAAAACTAACAAAGGTGGAAATGATCGCTGCGGGGCAGGCCGCTGTTTCCTGTAATCTGATCTCAGGCCAAGCAGATACAGCTCCAGCTGCAGGCCCTGCTTCTGCCCGAGATGTTTATGAGGAGCTGCCACCGTACCCAAGGCTGGAGCAGCCCAGGGAGGTGTCTGTGCAACCTGAAAACAAAACCAAAACAGGCAAGGATGGATGTCGTACCTACAAGTGTGGGTTTGGATGGAATATGCATAAAAAGACATTATGGGTAGGGGTTAAAAGGGTGATTTAACTAATCAGCCTTTGCTTTCCACTGCTAGGTAATTTAGATGGAATTTGCTGCATGTCCCTTACCAGGCAGTTACCTTTTAGTGTATTTTTCCCTTGCTTTGCTGGTTTTCCTCTGAACTTTGTGGTCCTGGGTTTCTTTGCCTTGTTTTGGTGTTATCTGGATTAATTTTGTAGCAACTATATCAACTAGGGGAAAAAACCCACCACCCATGTGACTGCGTGGGGAAGGTTTTTTGTATATTTTTTTCTGTAGGTTTTTGTGGAGTATGTAAGCTTTACCTTACAGAGCAGTATGGTGGGGAAAGGCAACTGGTTTAAGTAAAACATCTTGGCCACCCCACGCTGTGGATAATGAAGGAAACAGCCACTTTACATTCCCGAGGCTGCAGTCGCCTCCTTCCTTTTTCCTGACCCAAAACCCACCAACAGTCACAATGGCCAGTGGTTCAGTAGGGTTTGAACAGGGACCTTGGCTGGGCTGTAGTTCTTTTGTTGGTTTCATGGTCCTGTGGAAACACAGTGGATTTAAATACCAGTCTGGTGGTGCCCCTTGGTACAGGTGTGATATGGCAGTGGGAGGAAAACATGGCAGTAGTGGGACTTTGCTGCTCACCAGCAGCTACAGCATGGCTGAACACTGGCATAGATCGATGGCACCTTCTTCTGGACATGGTTGGGTGTTGGGGTGGCATCATGGGTGCCTCCTGGCTGCCTGTTCTCTACCCTGTGCCCCTTTTCTGCTGAAAGACAAAACTCTGGAGGAACAGGAGTTTGATGGAGCTACATCTGAGTTCAGAAGTACAGGGAAAAGCAGTTAGTTCTGATCCTTGAGGCGTGTGATGGAGGAGTGCTGGACTCTAGAAGCTGATTTGAGGACAGTGGAAGCTACGCTGGAGCCCAGCATGTCGGGAAACAGGTCATAAATGAAAAGGGGGTGTGATTTCACAAGGCACATCGAGGCTTGTGGAGGAAGCTTACCTAAGTCATTAGCAATATACATGTGCCTTGGTATGCATGAATCCTGCCAGCAGCGTTGAGGCTTTTAAAGCCAAATCTGATACAGTTTTCAGCGCTCCTGGAAATAGGAAGGTATGCAGGTCTCCTTTGAAAAGCGCTTTGTGCTGGAGTATTATCTCAGTTTTAAAAGAGTTGCCAACCAACTCTACCAGTAGCTCCACCAGTAGAAATGGAGGTGAGGTTACACCAGTTATATTGGTGAAGACTGGTGTACAGAAGTCCATTAAATTTTAAATCAGGCTCATTTTGACTTATTTAAAGTTAATTAAGAAAAAGTTGATGTTGAACCATAATAAACCACTCTCAAATAAAGGAAGCAATACAAATTAATCAAGTGAGTAACAAGCTGGATCCAGAACAACCAGGTTGTGTCTCTGCCCAAACAGTTTTCTGTTACGTTTCCTTTTGCATTTCAGACTTTCTCTCTATTATTTTCTCTATGCCTGTGAACTCATTTTAGAAACCTGTTCTTTGGTGGGTTTTTTCTGTGGAGGTTTACTGGAAATAGCATTTAACCTCTCATCACCTAAAACTCGTGTTCAATTCCTTCTCCATCCAGAGGGGAAACAAGTGTGTTTCTTCTTCACTCTCATCACAGATCTGTACCCCATGGTGTGCTTTCTGCTTGAGACTGCTTGAAAGTACTGGAGGTTAGAAATTCAAGCTCTGTGCATACAAGTTTTTGCATTATGAGAAGAAAAGCATAGTGCTCCAATGTCCAGAGCACCTGAAGGGCAGGTATAAGATGCTGACATCCTTGCATCTGCGATGGGTTTGGCATGTGAGCTGAGTTTACTTACTGCTCTTGCCCTAATGTAGTTAAGACCTCCCTGAGTTTGAAAAGTGCTTTGAGATCATGAGATGGTCAGGTCTTTCTAGAAAGACAAAGCATTGCTGTGTTCACCTTCTCTTTCAAACCTTTCATTATAACTGCCTTCTATGCGCACCAAATTCGCACAAAAAATGTATAAAGCATGAAAAAGTCATTGCAGTCTGTCTCCTTTCCCCCACTGATTGCTGAAGTTTCTCAATTTAGTACTCAGTTTCCATCACTTGGGAGACACATACATCATGCCAATAGGATCCATAAATATTCTTAATCCCATTTTGCTGGCAATTTGCTCTTGCTTTAATCTGAATGCAAATGGCATCCCAATTTATCTGAGAAGCCACTGTTCTGCCTGGCTGCCTTTGTAGTAATGCCCCCCCTCAAACTGAAGCACCTTCCAGTTGTATTTTGAACATAAAACCACATTTTTTTTCATGTTTACATGTTCTCTAGACTTTGAAATCCTTCAAGAGCACCCTAAAATGCACCCTCAAGTTCTACCAGTTACCAGGCACTGGAGGAAATACTGGAGGCTGTCCAAAACAACAGCCGCAAGGCAGAGATCGGGATGTACTGGAGACTCATCTGGCAATGCCAAAAAAGAAAACAGTGTGGTTTAGGAGGGTTTCTCAAGCGCTCACCCGCACAGTAGGCGTGGGGTGGTGGGTTGTCATCGTTGTGACGGTTGAAGCAAGTGGGATCAGCCAGAATTAAGCTGCAGCTCACAGTTTTGAGAAGGGCTGTTGCCTCACCACATTATCCAAAGGTGTGTTGGGTGCGTGGCAGTACATGTCACCCTCATTAAGCTTTGTAACGTCATGCAGATCTGAAGCTGGTGATTTGTTTCTGGGACTACTGCCATGCCTCGGGGTGCCTGATGGGAGGATTATTTTTGTTCTTTGCAGAAGACACTGTTTTCCAAATGGATCATAAAAAGAAAAATGTGCTCGTAGGTGTTGAAAGAGCAAATGGTTTTGCATTTGACTGCACTCTACTTTTTCTAGTTTCTCTGCTGTTTGGAAGCAAATGGGGGGTTTCATCCCAGTTTCAAATTCTGGGTCCTTGCAGACTGTCTCGGTCCAAATAAATACAGTGAGGACTGTGATTTTTGGGGAGAAGGCAACTGAAGCAGTGTTTGGTGATTTGCAAAACCAACCTTCTGAGTTACCATCTGCTCTCTTAGCCAAGTTTTGCCTTTTATGCTTTCCTGGGTCTTTTCATTTTTGTTTTTGGTTCATAAGCATTCACACTCTCATACACCCCCAGAGTGTTTCTGGAGCTCCGCTTAGGGCAGCATCTGTGCCTGGTGTGAAGTCCATTTCATCCTTTCTCATGAAGATCGTGGTAGCCCACACTGCAGTTTTCTATGAGGCAATCTGCCATGCCATGTCGTGCCCATGGTGCTCTCATGACATGCTCTTTCTTTACTCTGTTACCAGGGACCTCACCTGGACCCATCTGTGCTTGTCCTGGAGGCTGGTTCTGGGCAGCCTCCGGTGCATTTTTTTTTCCTATGTTTCTAGCTTTTATCATGGGTTTCTCCAAGTCCTTCCTGAGAATTCCCTGGCGCCTCCTTGTATACTGATTTGGGAGGATTGCCATTGTTTTTCTGCATAATAATGCTTGGATCCATTTGGAGACTTCTTATTTCTTAGCAGCTCCCCAGGCCTACAGCTGGCCCCATGTCCTACCCCACCATGCTTCTCTTGAGCCACCACTTGACTGTGTAGGTCTGTTGTGAAATACTTTCCCTGACTCATCCTTTTGATCCTTTTAAACTGCCCACTCAGAAAGCACACTGTAGGCTGGGATGAGGAACTCACCCAGGCTTGAGCTGTGCTGGTGCCTTTCCTCCAAGCATCTCTGAAGCTTCTGGAGAGGAGACAGTTCCTACCATGGTCTCACAGGGAGTGGTCCACGAGTTTGTGTCTTCTCTGGCTGTCAGGGAAAAGTCCTGAATTTGCTGAACCAAAGAGGCCACTGTCTTCATGTGCTGGAAGGCACGTTTGGCTGAGAGAGTGTCTGGGGAAAGACTGAGTCTGCTGGTCTTACCAGACATTATTCTCTGCTGCTGATGCTTTGGATATGGTGACATCTCCTTTCAAAAAGCTCCTTTTTATGAGGTCAACAAAACCAAATTTTCATGGGCATTTTTCATACAGTGGGGGAGAAGGAGCCAGCGGGGCTGCGACAAGGATGTCCCCATCACAAGATGGGTCCTCTCTGGGTACCATGGAGGCAGAGCTGGGGCTCTGTGAACAGCAAGAAGGAAATTGGTCGGTAACCACAGCTGATTCCTCTGGTGGCACAACCTCTGTCATTGGATGCACAGGGTTATCAAATCTTACCTGCTGTTAAAACCACATTAAAATGGAAACAGCAGCTTTAGAGAGTTTTGTCTCTTTGTCATTTTATTTACCAACCATCTGAGCGGGGTCTGTGTCTTTGGAGCAACCCTCCTAAGTGGATGAATGTTGTCTCTTCTCCCTATGAATTCTTCATGGCACTGTTGATCTTCTGACTTAAGTTTTTTTATGCAATTAAGGATCTCTCTGCACAGGAAAGTGATGATCAGTGACAGCCTGGATGTATCACATCAGCAGCTTCCTACAAGGCACTTGCAACCTCCACAGAAGTTATTTGCAGATAGTTTTAGTTACTCTTTGTCTTGCCCAAAGGGAAAGAATTGCTCAAAAAGTAAAGAGGTGAGTGGGACCTCCAGAGATTGCATCTTGTTCCCATGTGGTCTTGGGAGGTCCTGTTTTCCCAGCCTGTAAAAGGAGGATGTTCTTACTGGGTGGAGGTGGGAAGCACGTTGAGATGTGCAGCACAAGTTTGGCAGGGAAAGGGAAATGAGCCCAGTGCTCTGCAGCAAACCCAAACCACATACAGTAGAGGTTGAACAGAGCAGACACTCCTGAGGCTCCTGGACAGAGCAGGACACAGTTGTGGTCCTCCTTGCTCCAAAACGAAGTCAAAGGTGAATGCACCAAGCAGGCAGCTGTCACTAGGGGACAACGTGCTGCCTGCACGGAGGTCTGAGTGAGGCTGCTGTGTACAGAGCATCACTGATGCTCAGCAAGTTGCAGTTTCCAAAGTGGGCACTGATACTTGTCTCTTCCTCTTGGGGCTGGTGTGGGAGCAGGACTCTCCCAACCTTCATGCCAGGGGGAGGATAACAGTGGTTGCACATTGGCATGTGTCTGGTGGAAGAAATAAGTGACAAGGCAGCCTTGCATAGAAATATGATCACTGGTGGTTGCGTTTGTGTGCGTGTATTTAACTAAACTCCAAACAATGTGTTTGATTAATTTTTTTTTTCCTTTTTAAATATTATTTCTGCCCAGCTTCAAACTGACCTCCTGAGGTAGCAGTTTAGATGATTCTTAGCAGAGAACAACTTTTGAGTAAGAGTCGCATAATGAGGCCTCGAAACATTAAAGCTATCACTTCATTTCCCCAGGTACCTGCGTGCCTGGAATACATTCTCCTCGTACTCCTTTGTTTGAACTCTAGGAGGGGTGACAGAGTTATTAATTAAAACAGTGGCATGCACAAGCTTTGGAAAGGGAACAAGAAATGCAAAAGGTCTGTGAGCTATTTCTTCCTCCTCTCCTTCCCCTGCAATTTATTCTATTCCCGGTTTTCCATGTGATATCTCTTCTTTGCAAAAAAAACCGAAACAAAACCAGCCCACCTCCTCCATCCCAACTTATTTTGGGGAGATGCTTGGGAACACCTTTTGCTTTGAACCAAATTCTTACTTTATTTCATAGGTACGGAGGCAGCAGCAGGGATGCCCACACATTCTCCCTGGGTCAGGTTGTTGATGCTATGCAAATATACCACAAAAAAAGAGGTGTGGGTAGTAAATCCCTGCCCTAGTGTGGGCATATGAGGGAGGTTCCCAGAAACACCTTTTTCTTTGAGTTCACAGCCCTGTTTGAGTCACTGATGGCCACTGATGTTGCCTCCATCTAGGTCAGGCCCTTGATGTGAAAAGATGTAGAGATGAAGAGATGTTACAGGTAAAGACTAAAGGTCAAATCCAGGAATCCAGTGCTGTCATCCCTTCCAGACAACAGTTCAGGGCCCGTTATCCAGCCTGGCATCCGCCAGAGCTCTACTTCCCACAGAAAATCTCTTTTATATTATCTCGTTCTCTGTAACCCTCTTGCCACCATTCCCCATCGCTGAGGGAACTGGTGTCCTTACTGGCCTGGATGCTGCAAAAATAATTGCATTGTCTGTAGTGATGTCATTTTAAAAAATTAATATGTTAAAAATGTTTCCTTCCTCTACAGTAATGATAATCTCAATTTTTAAGCTTCCTGCAGTTGAACATTTTCTTAATTGAATTCCAAATTCATTGAACGTCTCTAATAAGCATGAATGGCAATTTCATCTTACTGGCTGCATTCTTCTAAGGGACGTTCTTTGAAGACTGGTTCAGGAAACAAAGATTTTTTTTTCCTCTCTTGGGCCAAAGTTTTACTTCCAGTCTTTGGCCACCAGTCAGCATCAACCTGTCACTTTGCTCCTCCAGATCAGGGAGTGAAACAGGAGCAAGTGCTGGGCTCCTCTCATTGCTGTCTCCAGCTTAAAGGCACTAACCTTCCTTCAGGTACCTTGGGCTCATCTCTGGTAATTGAGCTCGGCTTCCTCTGCTGAGGAGATGCTGAGGTGGACATACCCCAAGGTGAAGACTGCTCTTGCCCCAGAGCACCACCACCAACCAGGAACCCCATGTGCTCTGCTCAGTTCAGCACTGAATGAAACACACGCTTTACTACATGCTGGGTAATCTTACGGCATCCTTTCTAGACCTGCTTTTTTCCAAGACATGAGGAGTTGGAGTTCCTTAGCTGGCCATGTCCTGTTCCACCATGCCCTCCATCCCGAAGTGCATCTGAAGACATCTTTAACTCCATGTAGGTGCTTAGGTTGCATAGAGCTTTGCAGGGCTTGTAAAAATGCTTCTGGTGATGTTACAGTTGCCTTCTCTGTTGGAGAACAAGAGGAATGGGAAGACGGGAGAGCAAAGGAAAGAAGATGGGAATCCTGCTGTAACGGTTATTCTCCCAGCAGCCAGGCTGGCTCTGCTGTACCCCAGTGCACATCATTGGTTACCTCCAGCCTTGAATCAGTGGCCATATTGGTCCTTTGAGGACCAACTGAAATCCAGCAGCACTCCTGAAATGAGCCTGTTCCAGCTGCTGCCTAGATAAAGCTCAGCAGTAAGCTGAGCACATAAACCAGTGCCCTCGGATAGCTTGTCTGTTAATGCAGCCTTGTGTTCTCAAAGTTAAATGAGTTCTCCCAGCCAGAAGCTGGCATCAATAAAGCAAAGAGGTGGGCACCATGTTCATTACATGGAAAAAGGCTCATCAGTTATGGGAAACAGTCCTTCACATCTCATTTAGATGTGACATGCACAATTCTCATGTCTAGGACCATCTTCAGTGTTTCTGGAGCCCTCCCCAAGGTCTAAGGTATTTATTCAAGACCGACACAGGGTGAACAAGCTATAAATGGATTTGAGATCCTTTGGGAGGAAAACCCCAGTCCAGCATGCTCCGAGAAGCCAGCACCATCCCTTCCCTTTGCAGCCAGGGCTGACTGTTCATGGTTTGCCATTCAAAGCCAAGAGATGGTCCGGAGGCTCCAGGACATCCAGGGAGTGATTTCCAGAGCAACCCCACATATTACTGCTGGTTCTGTAGGACCTAAACTGAACATGTGTATATCAAATAGCTGCAGCTTTGCCAGCTTTATTGTGCCCAGGAAAGCCACGCTTATAATGTGCAGGACTGCCCAAGCACTTGGGCCGTGCTGGGTCGTTTCCCATGTGGCAGAAGCTTTTTGCATGATTACTTCATAACTGTACTTTGTGCCCATCATTTTGTGACTTGCTAGGCAAGACTACAGATGAAGCATGTTCATTTGAAGCGTTATTCTTTAGATCTGGCAGAGATTACAAGTTTGAAAACAAACAAACAAACAAAAAACCAACCCCAAAACAGAGCAATGGGAAATAATCCCCTCTTCACAGGAGGTCTGAATTCTTCCCTCTTCTCTGAAGGTCACTATTGATCACAGGCCCCATTACAGCACAGTTCCTGCAGAACATCTCTCCCTTGCTATCCAGCTTCATTATGGTTCCTATTTTATCTTGCCTCCCAGAGCAACATTATACTGCACTTTCATTGCTGTTCACGAGGGGAGGGAGCCCTCATAAGCAAACCTCTTGTGCAGGGAATAGTCCTGATAAAAAGCTGTTTATGTGCAATGAGAAGATGCCTGCCTCGAAATCACTCCGCAGTCTTCCTCTGTGGTCCATTATAAACGTGACAGCAGGCAGGTGAAGACCACTGGCTAGCAGAGAATGTTTTTTCTCCCTAATAAATTATCAAGTCCAGCTGTTTAGAAAGAAAGCACCAATTATCTGGTATCTGGGGAAAACTGAGGACAAGCAAAAGTGCAAGGCTATTCACAGGAACTCTATAGGGCCAAAGTGTGTGCAGTGACACCTTAAACTCCCAGGGCTCGACACATCTGCTAATAGAAGAGGTTGTAGCAGGGACTGGCTGGACAGTTTCACTGTTTAGCAGTAATTTTGCAGAAAATTCCCTGTGCTGAAGATGCTTTTCCATTTGGATTAACATAGGAATATTCTCCAAAAATACCTAACACGCGCAATATTTTTAACTTAAAATGGCTGCTTAAAATGCAAGCAAGGGTGTAGCTAATTAAGCTTCTGATAATTTGAAATTAGTAGATGTGGCTTAGAGAATACAGCCCAATCCAATTAGAGCAGAGCACTTTGCTAAAGGCATGTATAAAACCAGGTGCTATGGAGGGGAAGAAAGGTCTGGAGACTTTTCAGCTCCTATCTGCAGAGCAAAACTGTGCCTTTTTGTGGTAATTTTAATATTCTTCCTGTGAATTTGGTTTGCAGTGGAGAAGAAACAGAGATAAGAAATACCCATGGATCTTCTACAGCTTCAGTGTCTTATTGTTCAGCTCTCTTCTTTTCACTGGTCACCTATATAGAGTACAAGGTGAGTACATTTTACTCAAGGGCAGAGCAGATCAAAAGCACTCAGTACATTACATATATGTTCAGTTAGAACTTAAATTCGGTTGTAGTTCAGTATTGTGGAGCATGGCAGAGCAAGGTTTTCTTCCCAGCACAGCCCAGCTGATGGAGCAATTGTTAAGGGCTCTGTCTTGTCACCTCTTGTCATCCTGTACACTGAATTGATGGCTCGGTGGCCCTCAGCAGTGACATCCCACAGTCTGGGGGACTCATTTAACTCCATCCCATATCAATTTGATGTCTTCTTTTCATTTTTATTAGTAACACTGATTTTTACTAAGGATAGAAGCTTGTACTAAGCATGCATCATTTAATTAAAGGGATGATGCAAACATGTGTCTGAAATTTCCTGTAGACATTGATTTCTGGAAGGTTGTCCATATTTTGTTTGGACTCTGGCAAATTGATATCTATGTAACGCTTCCTTGGAACAATCTGGTTTGCTTTGAAAGCAGTAGCTCTTTTAAGGCCACTTAGTATGTGCTCTAAAGCTGAGCTGCATCAGGGCTTCAACTGATTTCAGTTCTCATTAAGCAAATGGACACAGCCCTGTCTCTTTATATGAGGGACATCTCAATATGCTGATGTTCTTTGTGGCTGTGGGCAGAGCAGTCTGTCCACTGAAGGCCCACCCAGAAAGGTGACCCCTGCCCAGCACTGTGTTTGTTCAGATGGATCTAGCCATTTTCTCAGACATGGCACGTGTCTCATCATTCTCAGCAGATGAACCTGCTATTTAAAAACCTTAAACTATAGGGTGTTTTTTTATTTATTTTGAAAAGCTGGACAGGTCCAGATATGAGTGCACTGATGTTGTTTCAAACCTGACATTGTCATCAACAAGGAGCCTCCATGGTATAAGTTGTAGCTCTGCTGGGGGATATGGCTTGAAAAAAAACCAAGATCACATAAAGGGAATATATTGTCCTTTGGAAGTGGAACGAGTCAACTGGTTTTCTGAAGGCAAATTTATAGGGTTCACTTAGTAGAGGCAAGCTCACATCACCAGTTCATACAGCAGCCTTGGAGCCTTCAAAGCACTTAAATTGTTGCAGAATTTGCATCTCATGTGGAACTGGAGATCTAGATGTTAACCCAGAGCCCCAAAGTCTGTGCCACATGTTCCAGAGGCAGAGAAAGCATGAGCAGTCAGACAGCAGAGGCACACACAATTACCCCACCAGTTAGCTGTATTCCCTTTGTGATGCTCTACTGAAGTTGCTACTTTTCCGTGACATCTCCTTTCTGCAGTGTTCAGGTAGTTACACTGCCTCAATCGACAGCAATACTGGAGCTCTTCAAGGAGTACGTGATCACAGGACTTGTGTTTATCTTCTGTGACTCTTCCTTCTTTCATATCCCTGAGATAATAATAGAGGTGAGTGTTTTATTTTAACATTTTCCTTTTTTTATCACTGCTGATAAACAGGGGTTGGCAAAGGGGTAGCTTAGCACTTGGAACATGATTCAGCTCTGAGATCTGGTGTGAACTGATTTTATGGTTAGTGCTTGGGAAAGGTTGGACTGCTTCAGAAATGAAGTTTATTTCTATGTTTCCCAACAAACTGGCCTAGTGGTGTCTGGCAAATAGGCCACCCCAAGCTTCACTGTGGCCTCAGTGGACTGAGCATGTTTAAGAAAACCCCAAGATCTGAAAATTGACTTTGAGCAGAAGTAAATGATGGCTGCCTATCAACTGATGGTGTGACTTGGCTGCCAGCCAGGTCAGTGAGTGGCCTTGCGAAACACTGTAAGACTTAGATTTTCCGAAGAACATGTGAAATCATCTTACCCAAGCCTATATCACCTAGAAATTAGAGGGGTGGGCTTCCTGAGTACTCCTCTTGAGAGAGATTTCACCCCACTGCTTTGGCATGGGGAGCTGGTGGGGAGCATTCTCTGAGCTCGAGGTATTACCCCTGGTAGTGCAAGTTGTATTACTCATTAAAAGAGATTTAAGCTTGGAAATGTGAAGGTCTAAGAATGTGCAGAGAGATGGTTACTGCAGCTCAGCCACGTCACTCTGATGATGGTCTGTAGGAGAAGCTAAACAAGCCATTGTGGTTGTCAGAGGAATAAATCTCTTACCTCAAGGGTTTCATCCATACAGGATTGGTGGTCCAAGCACTGCTGCTCTCAGTGAGGTCATTTTCATTACAAAATGTAAATATATTAACAACATGAGGACATCCTATGGACTTCCTGAGTGTATAAGAAGCCCTAGGTTATCAGAACAAGCCTCTCGCATTAAAAAAAAGGCCCCAAAAGAGTCATCTTAGTGTCACAGGCTGGGCTCCTGCATTTAAAAAAAAATAAAAAGGAAAATGCATATTAAAAGAAAATATGTGTACAACTGGGAGATTTAGGAGGGTGATCCAGCCCCTGCAGTCAGAGAAAGAGATTGTCATGACTCTGAACTGTGGTGCTCTGGCTCAGACCCTAAATAGTTGAGGCCAAATTATTAATAGAGAAGGTGAGTGACAGATTCCAGATATTCAAGTCAGGGTTAAGCCTCCTAACATTTTCTGGCAGTAAAAATAAGTAGCCTTTCTTTACATCTAACAAAAATCTCTTCCCTGATTCTCCTTGATGGTTCCCCCTCCTGTCTCCACCTCCAGAGATGTTTGAACAGTATAATTTCCTTTTATTTTTAACCATCTTTCGTAACTGAAAGTATCTCTGTGTCAAAGAGAAATCGTTCCCATGAATTCCTCAACAGGCACTTACTGAAAGCAATTGATGAAAATGAAATATTTAGTGGGGTTTTATACCTGTGGCCTTGACAACACTGGTGCATCTCAAAAGCCAAATTTTAATGACATCAGGATGGATGGGTATGGGGCCATCATCTCCCCAGCTTCGCTGGTGCTTCTCTTTTGGGGTCAGTATTGGATCTGGCCCAAGGGGTGCATGAGTCAGTGGAGATGAGCTTTGAGAAGTGATGGCTACTGCTGACCCCCGAGCTTCCTGTTCTACCTACTGAAGACCCAGTACTGCTGCCTGGGGAAAAGCTGTTTCTCATTTGTCAGTAGTACTGAGGGTGACTGCAGCACTCTCCAGAGATCCAGCCACATCCACAGGCAGATATTCATCTCATCTAAGGTATGAACCACTTGAAATTAGATCCAGGGTCCAGCTAGCCCTATTCCTTCTCTTGCAAAGTGGCCAGAGTAGATGCCTCTGGAAGAAGACATAGGAGTTCCTTCAGGTGGTCTTCTGCCTATGTGCTGCCCACCTGCATGAGTTTGCACTTGGGATCTTTCTGAGGCATTGTTTTTGTCTTTTAATTTAATAGTCTTTGAAAGATTTCTCTTCCCTGGATTAGCTCACCTCTTCCTAGGCCAGTTCTGTGTTCCCTTTTGATGCTCGGGGAGACAAATACTGCTCCTGCTCAACCTTAGCAGCTCAGCTAGATTTTGCCTTAGCCTGAAGATCTGCAGCGAGAGCATTTCAAAGAAAGCAAAACAGCCCCTCAGCAGCACACAGTGAGGCAGGAGTTGATTCATTTTAACACAGCTACTAAAACCAACCCTGAGGATCCAAGGTTTTAATTACATCCACTTCACAAATCAAGCTCTGTTGTTGTGACTCACACCTAGCCCAGAGCCGAGTGCTGTGGAGGTAGGGAGGATGGACCTCGGTTCTTCTCTGCCTGTTCTCCCCCCTTCACCAGCTAATAACATCTCCTTCTATGTGCCCCCTTCTAGGCTGCCTCACCTTGCCCTCCAAGTGTCACTGCTCTGTCCCCAGCCACTTCTCAGCATGAGCAGTAGCTCAGGCATCTCACAGAGTCTCAGTGGAGAAGGGTGCAGGGAACCCTGTTGTGTCCTCAAAATTAAGGAGGCAGGACCCCACCTTCTTTCTGCTGCCCCCAGACATGGATATCAGCCTAAGAAGGGTCTCACTTGCCACCTGTGTCTGTCCCTCATGTTTTTCTGTTGCAAAAGCTGTGGAAAAGAGTTTTTGGCATACCATGTCCATTTGGGAAGCATAACATGGCTGGAAATTATGAATCATAACTAATTGTGCTGCCAGGTACAGGAAGGATTTTATAATGTGTGATCTAATAACTCCCAACCGTTTAATCACCTGTAGTAGGTTCTGAGCATGTTGCACAACAGGTAACATACCTGACCTTTTAAGGTGAAACCACAAAAGATGTTTCTTCCATAGGTGTTGCCTCACTCTGCTTGGCTAGAGCATCCTTGCAAGTAGCTGGACTTCCTGGCCTGGTGGAAGAGGATAGGAGTGTTGCCCCATGAATGTTGTCATATCTCAGAGGAGTTTCCCACTGGGATTTCTGCAGTGGTTTCAACAACGAGGGAAGGAACTGAGTCTGAATTTTGCATGAGGCTGTTGTTGATTAGGTGTCAGTAGATGCCCAGAAGCCCACGTGGTGTCCAAAGAGGCTGACAGAGTTCTGCCATCCCAGAGAAGACATCGCTGGGGTGGACCCATGACTGTAATCTAGCCCTACAGTGTAACTGTATGTGAGTTGTGTAGGGTCAGAGCTAGCAAACTCATGCCATTTGTGCATCATTCATTCATTCCCATCCACCCCAAAGAAACACTTTTCTCCTATGAAGAGCTTCCTTCATAATGAAGATATGAATAATGCAGATAATTAAGATGTCCCTTGCCTGGCAGTGACAGTCCCTTCCTGCTGCCACCCAAGCACTGTGAGCAGCTGAAGTGTGTGCCACCAGCACAATGTCCTCAACAACCTCTTGGACTAAGCTTGGCTTAACCAATACAAATATATCTGCTGTGTGAACATAACTGCATTTAATTGCTGAGATGAATTTAAATTGCTCAGGTGATGTTCACCCTTCCAGGGGCATTTATGAATGAGCAGGGATTTTCTGGGTAACCCCACACTCTGCCCAGGTGCTAACAGCGAGTTTCCCAGACAGCCAAAGCACAGTTCTTGCTCTTGAACATCTTCCCTGCAGCCCTGGGAGTGGTTTCAAGTGAAAAACAAAATGGTGACATTTTAAACATTACCTCCCACACAGTGTCTCTCTTCAGCCTCCGTTGCCACTTGCTCTGGTGGATCAGAAGTCTCTGGTGGATCAGTTTGCCCCCAAGAAAATGTGGGCTTGCCAAAATAGAAGCATTTTTGCAGAAGGCAATGATTTGGCTGAATGTTTTGCCAGCATGGGTCTCTGGGTTTTGCAATTTGTTTCAGCATTTTGTGTTTTTGTTTAATTTTGGATTTTGCTTTCATGTACGAGATAACTACCAACACAAAATATTTTAACACTTGCAAATGATTTTTTGGGGAGGGGTAAGGGGAAAACATTGATTTTTCAAATACATTTTGAAATGCCAGGATTCCCTACCAAGCAGTGGTCCCATTTTGCTGTCAGCTCACAGCATCAGCTCTCATTACGTAGAAGTTAATGCCACTGTGAAAGGACCTCAACATCTTTCCCACTAATATGCTTTACTTTCAGGATGGTGAATTATTTAAATTGCTTTCTACAGCTTTAGTCTGTCCCAAGTCACAATCTCGTATTTCATTTATGTCAGTCTCATAATTGATTATTTCTTTTCTGGTAGCAGCTCGAATCTCCTGTCAAGGACCAAGGTGCTGTTGGTACCTTCCTGGGTGGTCATGGAGGGCAGGAGAGAAGGGGTCTGGCATGATGGACTAATTCAGCCAAAGTGAGGGATGGCTGTGACCTGCACAACCCAGGGTGAGCTGGAGGAGAGCAAAGCCAACAGCTGAGCAGAGAAATTACACAAGCAAGGTGAAGCAGACACTAGGGTTGGTGGACCTTAGAGAGAGAGAGCATAGGACAAAACAAGAAAAGGTCTTCCAAGGCAGTGGGAAGCATTTGTATTTGATATGCCTCTGTAAATGCTGGTTTCTGGCACCTGGGAAAACTGCTCAGTAGTCATAGCAGGAAAAGAGAGTGAAGAATAATGTGTCCAGCGGAAATTTCTGCAGCTCTTGGCTCAGCCGAGCATAACTGCTGAAGACTGGAGCCTGCTTAGGACACTGGAGCTAACACCTAAGCGGGATCTTGGGTGACCACAAGCAGTAAGCTTGGGATGTCATTAAAATAGCAACACCTGCAACAGAGCAGAGCCCTGATCTCCCTGCCAAGGAGTTTCAGTGTGCTGCTGAGTTGGAGGGAAGATGCCACCTACTAAATCACCCAAACCACTTCCTGCAGCACCTGTTTTTTTCTCACGTCTCCTGTCCAAATAGTGGCTAGACATAAGTGAAAAATGCTGTCTCTGCTGAAATCCACACCGCACATCTCCAGCAGAACAGCTGCAAGAGTCACATGCGGAAGGAGTAACGCCTGTGCCCACACCATGGGCCTGTTCTGTACTGGAGCCTGTCAGAGCACAGCTCTTCATCACAGCCCTCAGTAGAGACAGGTGACATCCAGGCACTTGTGGCTGCTCGCAGGCAATTGGGAGATGTGAGAGTATTGCCAGACATGAAATGCATCAGGAGTGGTCATTTAGGAGAGCTGCCCAAGCATCTTTGGGGCCAAAGTGGCACCAGCTTTCAGATCTTGGATGCATCAATCAAGATGGGATTGGACAGACAACGTGAACCCTTATCCTGGACCAGAGGTCCCCTCTCTGAAGCAGCTCCTCCAGGAAGGGTGTGGGTTTGGTCAGAACCTTCTTTCCTGAGCTGAGACCCAGCCCATTACATTGATGATCCCTCAATCACCATGGAGTGGCATGCTTGCCACTTGTGCCAAAGACAAAAACCCCACAGTGATTCCCTCTGGTCATTATTTTCTCAATGCATTGACCCTGGAAGGCAGTTAGTCAGCAACAGCAGGCACTGTTGGCAGAGCCAGGAACCCTCTGCAGTGGAGATCCTCCCTCCCTGGAGAAGGAACCTGCGTCTCACTTGCTCCCTGGCCTGGAGAAGACCTGGAAGAGCAGATCTGCAAGCTGTGGGCATTTTGTACTCCCACGCACTTCCCCAGCACCTGTGGTCAACCTGATTTAATGACTGTTGTTTCTGGACATGGACTGGAAGACAGGCAGAGACATCTCTTGGGCTGGCTGGAGCCTTCAGCAGGGAGGAGAGCTGTGACCCTCTCAACGGTCTGCTTGCTCCTCCGCTGTCTCTTTCTCAAGGGCTTCAGGAAGCTGCAGATTTAGAGATTTAGAGATTTTTTTTTTCCCCCCTTTCCTGAAAGCATGGTTAAAAATAGAGTATTGAAACCAAGCCCAGCCCATGAAGAAGAGTGTGTAGGTGTGATGCTAACCATCACCTGGGGCTGTGAAGCATCCTGGGGGAGCTGGCACCCATCTGGGAGACATAGTCTCTTTCTTCTCATTTTTTCTTTGGCACGTTGTCAAAGAGCACATGAGATTATGAATCTGAAGTAATTTTGTTTGAAAATGACCTATTGTTTTGTTTATAAGAAGAAGATGACAAGAAGAGGACAATGGTTTTCATTTGCAAAACCAACTGGGACCCCCAAGTTGCTACTGTGTTCTCTGCTTTTATTTCCTGGCTGAAGGTTTCTAGATGAGTGTTGTGAGCAGCATCGGTCTGCAATACCCAGGGGCACCTCTCGGGCACAGCGTCCCAGCTACTGCAGCAACCCAAGAGGCAGTAATTCCTCTTTACTCCCTGCCTTCTCTGTCCCCAACGCCTTTGGTAGGACGGGGAAATGATAGGGAAGAAGGTATCCTCACAGCAAGCCGAGTTGGAGAGTGCTGAAGCAGGAAGGAGAGCTGTGAAAATCCAGGTGGGAACCAAACAAGTTGTACTTCCATTGGCAGCTTCTCAAGAGATGGACTTCCAGGGACAGCCCAGCCAGTGCTGCTTGTGGACACTAGCAAAAGAAAAAGCCATGAACGTCACCTAGACCCTGCATTAACCTCTCTTCCCACCATCCCTGCTGACGTAAACACGTGGCTGGAAGCAGTTTATTCCTTGTCATCCCTTTCCTGCTTATCTGGAGCCAGTGGTGAGAGCAGGAGGCACCCGCAGAGGGACTCTGCAAATCCGTAGATGAATGCCCAGACCGAGCACAATTTCCCAGGGGGATCGAGGTGGATTGGATAATTAATCACAGCTTGTCTGGGGGAGGATGAGGAAGTCTGAATAAAGGTGTTAACAGCTCTTAAAGTTTTTCCCAGTTCGCAGAGGGGGCTGCCTTAAACAGATTATCTGGAAATATTATTAGCTGGAGTGGGAAAGGGGTTTTTTCTTCCTCTAGGCTCTTTGCAGCCACCCTAAATCTGCTTGAGCTGTGGAGACAGGTCTTATTGTGTGGCAGGAGGTGGGAGAGAGGTGTTGGCTGTCAGTGGGTCAGCAATTAATTGGTTTATTCCTTTCTCACGGTTATTTTCTAACCTACATCTGCTAAAACCCTGGTGCCCACTTTGTCCCAGCTCAGCAAACAAGAACCACGGGGATTTGTACTGGCAAGGACCCTGGGCCACGAGGTCAGCTTTGTAAGGACTGCCAGGAGGTCCCTTTTTTTTTTCTTTCCCTGTTGTCTCGTCTTAGGAGGAGGATGTAATTAGTGTTTTCTGCCATGGGATGTCAGCTGAGGGATAAGACCCATGTGGCAAGAGGAGGAAGGAGCTGCCATGGATGATTGGTAAGTGAAAGCAGAGACGTGCCCCCTTTGCTCTGGAGGAATCTTTCCTTCCAGTGTCTACGTGCCTTGTTCAGACAAATGCTCTTGTTCAGCCCTGTGCTACCTTCTCTCCTGGCAGAAGTGGCCTTCAGCCATGTGTTTCTGGGTGAGAGTAGGCTCTCCCCCATCTTCTGCTGCTGTCTGGGAAACAATTTCTCATGAAACCAGCTTTATTGGAGTAACATTCCTATTTCCCTGTGGCTTTGTCACAATTCTAGTGCCTTTGCAAGTCAGAAACACAGGGTGCCATCAAAGCAGAAACCTGTGCCCTACTGACTCCAGTTCTGCCCAGTTTCTGCCCATCAGCTCCACTGCTATAAATGAGCTGAAGCTGGTGGCAGAGCTGTGCTGGCACAGCAGTGCCAGACAGCAGGGTCTTGCTGGGAGCATCACAGATGGCTCTCTTACAGTAATTGCTCTGATAGAATCATAGAATGGTTTGGGTTGGAAGGGACCTTAAAGCTCATCCAGTTCCAATCCCCCTGCCATCAGCAGGGACACCTTCCACTCGACCAGGTTGCTCAAAGCCTCATCCAGCCTGGCCTTGAACACTTCCAGGGAGGAGCATCTGCAGGTTCTTGAGATAGTGTATCTCAAGCTAGGAAATCACCTTTCAGACCAGAGCAGGAACAGAGAAAGAACATGGCTTTGGCCTGAGGGATTTTGGTATTTGTAGCTTGGCGTCATTTTGGCTTGGAGTGAAAAGCAAACATTTTGAGTCCTAGAAAGGTGATGGAGCAGGGACTGTGAAACTGCTGGTGCAGGGCAGTCCCCTCTCTGACGCGCCTGCCTGGCCCTCCCCAGAGCCTGCTGGATAAAAGGGAAACCCTCTCACAGGAGAAATTAATTTGAAATCACATTGTCCACAGGGAATGCTCCCTGTTGCCATGCTGCTACTTCTCTCCCAGCTCTTCCTAGATCTCTAATAGGAACCAGGTGCTCTGAATAGAGTCCTGCAGGCTGCTTTCTTGATGGTTGTGTTGATTTCAAACACTATATTAGTACCAAAGAAAGCATAATGAATGCAGCAGATTTCCAGATTTCTCTTTTCCTTTACAGAAGACTGTCCTCTCAAACATGAAGCACAGCAAGCCCAAACCAGATCCCCATTCTCCTTTGGGATAGACCTGCAGGGATGATGAAAGAAACGGAGTGAGTCCCCAGCTCTCTCTAGAGCCAAACTGCAAAACCACAGGCTTCACCAAAGCCCTCCACGCCAGCCCATCTCCCAGCAGAGTCTCTGTCCCTTTCTCTCAACTCGAGGGTGGAAATAATAACAGGTATGGAAAATCCATTACAAATAACTAAATAACCCTCTGTGCAACACTGCTGGCTCTCTAAGCGCTTCCCCAGCTGCTGGGAGACCACAGGAGCATTCCTTGGAGCGAGCAGATGCAGGTGGTGCTGGTGTGCATCTGGAAACGGCCCAGCGGTGGGGGGAAGCTGGACTTTCTGGTTGTCTGGACCCTTCCCCTCTTCCCACTTCTCGCCAAGCCCTGCAGCATCTCTGGGGTTTCCAGACAGCCCAGTGTCTGCCCTGGGGGAATCCCACTGGAAGCTGGGGGTCCGGGCTTGGCAGTGGTGGCAGATTGGGGAGATGCCTAGTTTCTTTGAGGCAGAGATGCAATTCTGCATCTAAATTACTTTTTCCTCCCAAAAGCCCTTCAGCATTTGCCAAGCTGTTAAGAGGCAGGGGCCTCTGGCTGGCCAACCTGCAAGGCAATGGTGGGATAGACGGGAAGCAACTAGGTGCTGGCCGGGTCAGCACTGCCAACCAGCACGTTAACCATGGGAAGGGGGAGATGTTGGCCAAGGGCTCTAGCAAAACCCTGTTACCATGTGCAACCCACCACAGGCTCTTTACTTCTGATACTTCAAGCAAGCACATGTTGTTGAGTAGCTCCTGTGCGCTCATACTGAAACTCAAGGGCTGTATCCACAGCTGGCACTGCATGATTTTTCTCCAAGGGTTCCTGGAGAGCACAGAGCAGGCAGGAACTAGGACAGGGACAGGCCATTTTGATGTTGAACTGTAATTACTGTGTTAAGTAAAACAGAAAGCAAAGGGTCAGTGTTCCTGGTGTGCAGACAAGCTTTGGAGTTAAGCTAAGCTCTAGCACATTCCAGTGTCCCTTTCCTTCTTGAAGGGTGTTTCTGGTAACATGTTTCTGGGGAAGGAAATCAGCTTTGTGATCAGCAGGGTGGCATGAGGAGCTCGCAACTTGATAGGCTGTTTAAAGGCAGAGAGATGCTCCAGGAGGAGCAACTGGACAAGGGGCTTGTCACAGGCATTTCCTGCCTTATTCTTCCAGTGCTCCCCATTTCCCTGAAGACTATAATCGTGCAAAGCACGTTGGATTGTAGCCACTGGGACTGAATAGAGGTAGCTGGTTAGTCTTGTGTTGCCCATTACAGGGATAGATAGATGTAGTGTACGTGATGGAGAAGAGACCAACCACTTGTTCTTGTCTTGAAGAACCTCCTGTTAGAAGTGAAGGACCAGGCTTTAAACCACAGCTTATGTCTCACCAGTAACTTCTGCTGTTGGAATTGTGTTGTCTCTCTTAATCATGTAAGGCTTGTTTTCCCAACACTGGAAAATTAATTCAGCACCACTGGCAAAGCTGGGGGCTGGGACATTTTAATTGCTGTTTGTACAGTGCTTTGGGGCTCTGGAGTAAATGGTGCTGGAGGCCTGGGAGGAGTTATATTATATATTGGCAGTTGCTTATATTTTATTATATATGTGAGCTCTGTGATCCTGTCAGCAGCTCTTTCCTGATGCCTGGATGCAATGGGACTTCCTAACTTAAGCAGTGCAAATACCCTCCTCCTATAGCCGCTCACCGCTGCTGAGCATCACTGCACAGGACGAGGGGAACCTACGATAAAGTCTGGTGTCGCCCTCCAGCCAAAACAGACTCAGCCAGTGTGTGCCTGTAAATACCCACCTGCTGCACAGGAGAGAAGAGCCATAAAGCTCTGCTCTCACGAGGCTTTTCCCATTACAGCATCTCTTCCTTAGGCAATACAGCCACATCCTACATTAACCTTCCTGTCCCCCCACCCCCAGCTCAGAGCAACACCTCCTTAATTATAATCCATCAATTCATCAATGCAATCCTCTCCTCTACCTGGAAAGAATGGGATTTGGGGACTAGGAACAAACGTGAAGGCGTAAGTCTTCTTTCATGGGAAAGAAAATCTATCCCGTGCCCTGCTGGGAACCCTGCTTTGCCTAAACCCCGGCATAATGCAGTAAGAAGTTAAGGCTCTTAGTGGGCGAACAGTGCAAGAGTCCCATTAAGCCTGTCTCAGGTCTTTGCAGTCAAGTGCTCTGCGTTGCGCCCAGCGCACCACGTTTTGCACAACGGGGCAATTGTGGCCCCACTGCTCCGGCATCAGCGTCTCACGCTTGCCTGGTGCAGAGAGGATGGCCTGTTCTTTTTTTCACCAGCCTCTGGCAGGTTGAAGCCAGCACTTCAGAAAATGATTTTGTAGGGGATAGGAGTGTTTTGATATCAGCAAAGTCCTGGAAGAAGGACACATTAGCTATTGATTAGCATGTGTGCCCATATGTGTACAGCTGTGGGCCTGTGAAGTAATATGGTATCTAGGCTTCTGATACCACCCACATGAAAAATCAGTGAGGGAATACGATGACTTTGACCTAAAATATGAATATTTTTTTTTCATCACATTTTTGTTTTGGTGGCACACTTGGTTTTCTGTCAGATACTGCAGAAATCTTCAGCTGATTACTGCAAGGGGCAAAACTGGAGTTACTTGAAATTTGCTAAAGCTTTTAAAATGCAACAGCCTCCCCAAAACTTGTGCATTCCCTCTTTAGCCAGCTCTCACACCAGTGTCTGAAGTGGACAGAAGGTAGGAAGAAGTTAACTGAGTCTCTGTGACCTTGATGCTGCTGCTCAAGAGGGTTTCATTTACTGCCAGGTATGTTAACAGCTTCTGCTGTGGGGCTGCTGGGTTGAGATCTGTGGCTGTCATGGCTGTGGGTTACCACAGTCGCCTTGCCGAAATCAGGTGAGGAACATATCCACCGGCCCTTTCAGCAGCACCAGTGTGTTAGAGCATGATGGAACCAGCCCAGCCCCACACCGGAAAAGTACAAAAAGGCAGAGCCCCACTCACATCCCTCCAGCACTTCCCCGCTGCTGAGCAGATGTCAGAGGAACATGTTGTGCAATGGGTTTGCTCACTCTGGGGTAACTCGTGTTCTCTCACTTTCAGGATATGCTTCTCCACAGCCCAGCTGATATCCAGCGGAGGCAAAGAAACAAATGCACAGACACAGGTATTGCCTGCTGCTGGGCTTGTACCACACACACTCAGGAGCAGTAAAAAGAGTGCTGAGACCACAGATTTCACCTTTAATTTAAACTTTCCTTTTTAGCGATAGAGCCAGAGCTGGCCCCACAAGGGAGAATCCAGCTCCAAGCACTTTGAGGAAGCAAACATACCCTGTGAAGACATTTAATGCTGAAGAAAGCAGGGAGGGATTCAGCATGAAGCCACAAAACCCATTTTGAGGAAGGAATGCAGCTTGCCTCCTGTCCCCTGTCCCTGAGAACCGAAGGGGAGAGGCTGTCCATCATTGCCTGTCACTTTGGGTCAGCATCCCAGGCAAGGACAGCAGCCCTGGGTGCTTAGCAGTCTCTTTGAGCACAGTTCTGTTTAGATTGGCTGCCACTGATCCCAGCCCATCTTCAACACACGGATGCTTTTAACCCCTTGGGAAGGGGTTGGCGTGGCCAGCTGGAGAGGGAGAGCACCAGCAGCTGACGAGGACACTGCTGCTATTCATTCATGTCCCTGCTCAGGGCACAGATTGTAAACACGGTAGGGAAGTTGGGCTACGTCCCAGCCCAGCTTGGCTGCCTGCCTTGAGGTCCCCGTCACCCAGAATTTGGAGCTCACCTCTTTTTCCATTACCTCCAAGCAATAATGGTGAATGTTTCCATAACATTTCCTAAAAATAAAAACATCAACAGAAATAGCCATTTAATAACATGAGTCTGTGCATCTCTGGGCCCCAATCTACAGGCTGGGAGGAGAAATGTTGAAAGAGCTCATGAGTCTGAAGATATGCTGAGAAGCCCCCTTACTTCACATGGACCAGCTCTCACCAGCATCACCTGGGGCAGGAGGGATGTTTGAGGACTGTTTTCCTCCCTCCCCAGGCAAACAGACAACTCCTCTCCAAAACCAGCCCATTTGTCTGATACTCTGTTTGATAGAAAAGTCTGGATCTGAAAAAAAAGAAATACAACTTCTGTGACCATGCTGAGATGCCTGCAGTGTGGCAGCCTATCAGGTGTAAAAATAGCAAAATTAACTCCTACTTGCAGTTCAGGCAATGTTAAACCCCTACAATTTGGGGTTTTGGCGAATGACCTTATTTGGCATCCTTGCTTGCCTTCCTCAGGGCCTACTCTGTCCCTATCAAAATCCCTGGCTGGATCCTTTATAGGAACCAGCAACAGGGACAGGAGCTTCTCCCCACCAGCTGAGGATGGATGGTGGATGGTCTGGTGGTTAAAGCAATATATAGGCTGCATTAACCCTTCTTCTGTGCCCTAGCTGTAGGTTGGCAGGTCTGATGGGTGTGCTGCATGCTTAAAGAGAGTTCAGTACAGGAACAGGACATCTGAGGACATCAGGAGGACAGTGGAAGCCTTGTCATACAGCCTGAAGTCTCACAGCAAGTGTCTATTAATAAGCCGTGCCCACGCTTCCTCCAGGTATTTACAGTGCGCTTTCTCCCTGTTAGCTTTGAAAACCACAGCTCTGTTTTGACATAACAAGTCCTTTTTTTTAGTGATGCATTTGGTACCACAAGTGCATTTGGCTGGGGAAGTGTGTTGGTCAAAACCTACCTCATTTTTAGAAGCCAAGAGGATTTCCCTCTAAAAATGATCTCTGTCTCCAGGTGAACAATTTCAGCCTGTTCTCTGGGAGCCTCGCTGCTCTGGAGATGGTGGTTTGCTGGCTTTAATGCTGGCTGTGGACGGGTGCCACCAAACTCATACAAAATATAGCAGTGACAGCATCAGCCCAGCTGGCAAGGTCACCTCTCCCCTGTGCAGGCTGTTCCAGGGGAACAGGGGCAGGTGGGGATTCCCAGGTGCTTGGAAAGAGACCTTTAGAGGCTGACAGTGTGCAGGGACCCCCCAAAAACCCTGAAAGGTGGCCAGTTTCTTGTCCTTGCCCAGGGCAGATCCCCTTGTGCCGTGCTGATGCTTTGGTAAATGAGCCAGAACTGGCAGAGCTGTAAAATGGGGCCAGCTGACAGCCGGGATGGGCCCGGCTTGTGAGTCAGGTTGGGCTGGAAAAGTAAGGGGAAACAATGGGGAAATTAAATGGAAACTGGGACCTCGTGAGTTCCTCCACCCTTCCCTAAGGAGAGCTGTGGGGTGCAGAGGGCAGTTCCCAAAACCCAGCATCTGTTGTAACTCAGTTGTACCCTCTGAGAAACGTCTTTTTCCCATTAGATGTGCAGCTCCTGCTGGAGTGACTTCCTTCTCTCGAGCTGGAGCCTGAGACAAAGGAAAGGATCATTGGTAGTGAGCTATTTATGGAGAAAATCATCTTGATATTTGCAACACTAGTACAAGACAAGGCAGCAGCACAACTTTCCTCCTGTGGGTGAGGACGGCACTTGAAGGAGGTTGGAAGCCTCGGGGTCCTGTGAGCAGTAAGAGCATGTTTCAGCATTGCTTGTTTGCAAGAGAAGAACCCAATTTGCATCGCTGGAAGAGCAGCCATGCAGAAAACCACAAGAACCTGTCGTTCTGGTCAGGCCCTTGGATTTTGTTAGGATTTTTTGAATATTCCTTTGCAATTAAAATTCCCACTGGGTTGTCTTGCTGTTTGCAAGGCCCAATGGGATTGGGAAGGTGCAGGTAAGCTGGCAAGTGGGATTGCCCCGAAGCATCAAACTATATTCAATTAGCCCACCTTGACTGCAGGAACATGGTTAGCTGGCAGCACATCACCCCTCCTGGTAAAATAGATACCACACAGTGGCTTAGTCATATTGAAGAAGTAAATGGCTCACAACTTGCTGAGACAAATTCCTCCCAGTTTTAATTAGCTGTGAGATGCTGGAGTGCCTAAAGCTCTCTCCCTGCCCTTGCCCATGTTTACACTCAGTGCATCGATCCAGTTTGGATTCAGGTCTCCAAATATTTGCAGTTAGCACATATTGCTCAGTTTTGCTGTTCCAGCTCTCTGCACTTAGTTGGAAAACACAGCTTTGTATCCCCGGTCTTTTCAAAAACACAGGGATGGATGCTTAGGTCCCAGGACTCCAGCAGGAGAGCCAGAGCTGCTCATCGAGCTTCTCCTCTGCTGTGCACTGACTCAATGTCACCCCCAAAAAAAAGTGACAGGGGGAGAGGCTTCTGGCACCCTGAGGGTGGAAAGGGGACCACGTAGCAGGAGCTGCTATATAAGTGAAGGAGCTTTTAACACTTAAGGTGTGATCCTGCTTTTTCTGTGTGTTTTTTATACCGCATCTTCTAAAATCAGTTGCAGACCATGTGTGCCCGTGTATGGTGCTTATTTTTGCTGGTGTGTCTGTGACAGGTAGAGCTGGCTCAGTGGGAGGTTGATGTGATTTTGACTGCCTGAATTGTCACCCCTGAGTGTCCCTGTACAACCTGGGGTGCAGGAGTCTGTCTGTCCTCGGAGCGGGACCCAAAGCCAGTGCAGGCTGGAGGGCACTGGGCAGGGCTGGGGCTGATGTGGTTTTGCTGTGACTTTGAGACAAGATGCTCTTGTCCTGGATGGCTTGGGTGGATCTGTTTGGAAATGGAGTGTCTCTGTTCAGCTTTTGATATTTGAGGAAACCCTCCCCTTTCCACATCTCCTCCCCTGCCGTTGTATTTCTCTTCCTGACATGATGATAGCCAAGTAACTGAGGTATTTTCAAATGAGCCTCCATAATTCTGATGGTGATATGAAGGTTCCTAGTCCATCCAGCTCCTACTTGCCTGCACTAGACTTAGCGCTTCTTATCTGACAGCAAATGAAATGAAATACACTGAAAATCTTAAAAACAATCTGCGTTTTAACTTTGGTCATGCTAAACAGCTTGCAGGATGCAATGATGCATTTTGCTGCTTGCAAAGAGCACCCTTGGCAGTTGTTAAATAATTTTAATTTGCACTAGCAAATTCCATGTCCTATAAACTGCTAAAGGTAAGTGTTGCTTTTATATAAAGATGTACAAGGTTAGTTTAAAGATCTGAGGTCTGCTGACCTTCCAGCTTTGTTGCACAACCTTTCAAATGTGTAAAAATGGATGTAGGAGTCCAGTTGGGTTTACCTGTTCGTACTGGCAGCGGAGAGCTGCAGTTGTTCTGCAGGTTTGAACATGCATGGCACTAAGGCACGCGCTTAAAAACTTCCAGCTCATAAATACTCATCCTCTGTTCCAGAGGAGCTCGTCTGAACCTGACTGCAGTGAGCTGGATGTCAGGTAAGGGCTGTGATGCTCACCTTTGTGTCCATCAGTAACACTGTGGTGTTGATTGCCAGAAGCACTGGACAGCACGCAGCAGCCCTGACGGGTGGCAGCACTGCCCTGCCACCAGTGAAGCGGCCCCAGGATGGCAAGGGGACAGCATGGCTCTGTAGCAGGGGAGGGAAAGAAATTGTTTGGCTCCAGTAAATGATGCTGTTCTCCTCAAGCTAAAATGGAGCTTGAACTAATGCTTTATTCCTCCCACCCAAACTCAGAAAATGGGAGCCTCACTCACTGGGGTGTTTTCCTTTGCCAAGCCTCTGCACAGCTCAGTTTTAGTGAAAAGTAAGCCCAGCCCCTGGCACATCTGTGTTGAGGACAGATGCTTAATTGTTTGGCTCCAGTAAATGATGCTGTTCTCCTCAAGCTAAAATGGAGCTTGAACTAATGCTTTATTCCTCCCACCCAAACTCAGAAAATGGGAGCCTCACTCACTGGGGTGTTTTCCTTTGCCAAGCCTCTGCACAGCTCAGTTTTAGTGAAAAGTAAGCCCAGCCCCTGGCACATCTGTGTTGAGGACAGATGCTTGGTAGTGGTTGAACATGTATGTATAAGTCAACACAAGCCAGTGACGGGGGGAGCAATCCCATGACACAGCCTCGTGGGTTTCTGACTATGTTATAGCAGTGTGAAGGAAAAGAAGGGCAGGAACCAAGAGGAGGGGACAAGGAGGTGACCCTGCTGACAGGAAAACAAAGGCCTGACCCTGCTAACATGGTTCATTATGATCTGCTCTTTTGGACTCTCTATCCAGTGTTAGGTCCAGCACCTTTATGGGAGGTGCTGCCCGGCTCCTCTTGCCCAGCTGGGTGCTGCTGTGATGGTCAGGCTTTGCTGCTCACGTTGAGTTGCACCTTGGAAAGGCATTTGCTGTATTTGGTGTTGGTTGGAATCCTGGGGAATTGAGGGAGTTTTCTCTTCTGCAATTATCAGAGTGGCTGAAAGGCACAAGTGCTGTAGTACCTGGCGTTTTGTCTCCTCATCCACTCTGGGCCATAAGACTGATAAGCCAAAAAGGGAGTAGAGGATTGCGTTTACCCTTTCTCCCAGCATGGCTTAGGAGAAGCAAAAGGATAAATGAGGAGACATTTCAGCACTTACCTCCTGTTTTTACAGAAATCACTATACGTTACAAGTGTCTTTGCATATTTTATAGCACTTTAAAAAGCCAGTGTAGCTAATTTGGAAGTTGGCTTGTTCAGAGAAGCAGAAAACATGTGCAGCCATAAAAATCCCTCATTTGATGCCAAACTATTGTATTTTCTAGTGTCTGAAAGGCAATCTCTATTATGCATCCAAAGAGTTCAGCTTGACCCCCCCCACCCCCTGCTCCTTGTGGTTGGTGAGATCAAAACCGTCAGCACAGCATCTTGAGAAGCTGTGTTGTATTGTTGCCATACGGTACAGATGTTTTGGTAGCAAAGGCAGCCTCTCTCCAAGGACTTGCCTTTAGAACAGGAGCAGCATGCTTTCATGCAGTTGGGAAAAAAATTAGTCCGATTGGAAAGGACAGAAATAAGCAAAGCAACACCAGAAGTTGGAGGAGTAATGGTCCTGGAGCAATCAGCATCCCACTAATGAGCAAATGTCAATCATGGGGGTTTTGAGTTGCAAAATTCTGTCCCAAGTCCTTGAGAACTAGTGAGGGGTTGGGTATTCATAGGGTTTCTCTCCTCTGTCTGCCTCTTATTACTACAAAACATGAGAATTTCTCTTTGGAAAAGCTGCTTCTCTGCCTAGTTGGATTGAAGGTGCTCAGGAGGTTCAGTGGTTATGGGTGGTATCTATAAGACATGCGTATGTGCATGCACAGATACTCAGTGTGGTCACGTAAATCCTTTTCCCGTAGGAAACCAGGCTAAAAATGTGGGCTACCCAAGTTCTTGACTCAGCATTCAGTGTTTAAGGTCTGTTCCCATGTCCCCTTGCTCTCTTCACTTGGGCATTGCTGTGTTTGAGGGAAGAGGGAGGAAGACAAGTGTTGAGGTTAACAGTAAGGGATGCTGGTTGTCTCCAAAGCTCTTGTTCTGCCCAGATTCAGGTGATGGCTGGGTCATCTTGGCCCCTCCTCTGCTGCAAAGAACAGCTTGGCCAAGCCTTAGCGTGCCATCCTTTTCAAAAAAGGTGCTGGCTGTGGGAGGAAAGCCATCTTCAAACAGGAGAGGGGGTCAGACGTGCTGGGTGTGCAGCTCCAGCCAAGGGGCAGCTGTGAGCTGGCCCACATGGCAGTGGCAGCCTGTTCCCCTGGTGCAGAGGACAGCCGGAATCTGGCAGTAGCAGTTGCTGCATTTCCTGATTGTAACCTACTTAAGGGGAAGGCTGAAATCTGTTGCAGGAAGAAGCAGCCAGGAGTGTTGGGTGCTGGTGGAAGGAGGAGTGTGATTCAGCCACCTGAAGGCATCTCCCTGTAGGAGAATTACCTTCCCTATAAAGCAGCAGGCATTGCTCTTAAGTGTTATCAAGCTTAAATCGGTTCCCTAGGTGACATCCTGGTAAGTGGATTTCCCAATTAAGCACATCCCGATTAAGTGGGATGTACTGTAATTACAGAGTGCTCAGCACTAGGAGCAAATCAGATGCGTTCGCAGCAGAAGGGCCAGATCGAAGCTCTTCCTCAGTCTGAGTGGGTTGTTCCAAGGCATTTCTGTACGTGTGAAGGTGGGCAGGAAGGAGATGGGATTTTGCAGCTACCCCGCCGTGCCAGTCAGCATGTTCCCTGCAGAAGGAACACGCTGAAGGAAGCCCTGATGCTGCATCTTTAAACCCTCAGATATGGGAGCAAATTCCTTTTGAGGTTGCACTCCCGTGCCTCCTGCTAGTCCACAATCCTCTGGGTGAAGCCTTTGCTTCTGCCAGAGGAAATACCCATCAGCAGAGATGACTGTGTGGATGCCACAGAGGGATGCAGTGGCTCTTCCTAAGGAGGCAGAGGCTGTCGGATGGTGCTGCCATCCTCCAGACAGACTTTACAGCCCTTCAGAGCCAAATTCCCTTTGTACAGCCCAAGAGAGGTGGTTCTTGCGTCATGGCTCTCTCTCCACATCCCTCTGGCTTTCTCTTTGAAGGTGTCCCACCCCAGCACAAAGCCTCGTGGTCCTCGAGTCAGACCAGGACTATGTAAGCCTATTCCTCTAATGCTTTGTGGTTCCCAGCTGCTGTTGGGACATCATGGGGAGAGAGGAAGAAGATGCTCCTTTGTTTGTTGTCTGTTGGTGAAAGGAAGAAGAACAGAGCATTTGCTGCCTTAGATGGGTCAGAGCATTTTTAGCTGGATGGGAATGTGAAATCTGATTGTACACCTCCTGGGAATTAACTGGTCAAGGCAACACCGAAATGCTGGAGATGGGACATCAAGTGTAGATGCCATGCAAAGGGAGGTGAAATCTGTGCCAGGAGGGGTGTGTGGCACAGGAACACAGCCACTTTGGAAGTGGAGCAGGACTCTAGACGTGAACGTGGACCCTCAGACCAGGCCAGCCTCCAGATTAGAGCCTGCTTGACCACTCCCCAGGTTTACCCAGCTGCTCCAGGATCCTTAATTCCCACTTGTCTAGGAGCTGATGTGAGAGCAGTGCAGCATGCTTTCCCTCCAGGTTCCCAGTCCCCTAGGTCATGCTGGCTGGTCTTTGGTGGCTGTGGTACTTCCAGGGGTCTTCTGCCTACAGACAAGAGGACTAAAAAGCTCTTACACCCACCACACTCATGTTATTCTTCACCGGGGTGGGCAGCAGGACCCCATCTAGTTCCCAGAGGTGAGACCTTACATTTTGGGGTGACATGTTACATGATTTTCAGCTGCAATGAGAACGTTACAGTAGGATAGCAGGGGAAGCTGATGAGCTGCTCCTACCTTTGAGAGGATTTACCAAGTGTACATGAACTGGCTCTGTCCTGTGTGGATGTGGATTGATCCTGACCTCAGCACTCCCGCTCACTGGGCTGACCCTGCAGCATCCATGGAGGGCACACTGCTGCTGGCCTGCACTGCTACAGCACCTCAAACCCCTTGCTGATGCCTCCTCACCTCCCGCTGTGCCCATCCCTTTCCCACCCAAGGAGCTTTCCTTCTCCCACCAGCTGAGCTGTGACATCCCCACGATGCTGTATCGGATCCCTCGGGCTGTCCGGCCAGAGATGTGTGTGTGCAGTGGATGTGCTGCTGTTCCACCCTCAAGTCCTTGCTCTGCTGCTTCTTCCCTACTGCTGGTTTTGCAGTGCCACCCACTGGTAGAGGCTCCCCAGAAATCCTCCTCTGCAGCTCTTCTCTGCCACAGGTGATGCTCCAAAGATGAAACAGACATTAGAAGAGTGGCTCTGGTGAGTGTAATTCATAAAGTGTATCGCACAGGTGCTGGCTTGGGACATCGGGAAATCTTCTGGCATCCTTTCTGGTGTATCTCAGTGTTTGCTGAGACCAAGCTGCAAGTTTGCTGGGTTGGCAGAGGCCCAGGTGTCAGCTCGGGCTGTGTTTAAGGCATCTTATGCTGGCTCACCCCAACGGGCCATCCAGCCCTCCGTCCTGCCTGCAGCATGGCAAGGCAGACAGCAGCAGCAGCAAGGTGGTTCCCATCCCTGCTTGCTGGATGTGCCAGGTTGGTTTATGTAGGTTCTGTGTTCACGTTTTCCAGTTCAGGATAAAATAAAAACCCCTGACTGATACCAAAACCCAGGCTGTACATAAGGAGCATGCATTCCAGTTGGGAGCATGCTCTCAGGGATGCAGGCTTGGGGACTTGTGCAGGAGAGGATCCTTTGGGGCCACTTCATCTTAACG
>NW_010337270.1:18062-28732 GCF_000700745.2 Antrostomus carolinensis | reverse complement strand
CAGGAATAGGGCAGTGATCATACCCCTGTACTCAGCACTGGTGAGGCTGCACTTCTAGTGCTGTGTTCAGTTTTGAGCCCTTCCCTACAAGAAAGACCTTGAGGTGCTGGAGCGTGTCCAGAGAAGGGTAACGGAGCTGAGGAAGGGTCTGGAGAACAAGCCTTATGCAGAGCAGCTGAGGGAACTGGGATTGTTTAGTCTGGAGAAAATGAAGCTCAGGGGAGACTTTATCACTCTCTACAACTACCTGAAAGGACGGTGTAGAGAGGTGGGTGTTGGTCTTTTCTCTCAAGACACTAGTGATAGGACGAGAGGGAATTGCCTCAAGTTGTGCCAGTGGAGGTTTAGGTTGGCTATTAGGAAAAAAATATTTACTGAAAGAGTGGTCAAGCATTGGCACAGGCTGCCCAGGGAAGTGGTGGAGTCACCATCCCTGGAGGTGTTCAAAAAACATGTAGATACAACTCTTCAGGACTTGATGGTCTTGGAGGTCTTTTCCAACCTTGATTCTACGAATTTGCCTTGTCCCTTTCTGACCCCATTTATACTCTCACCTCCATCCCCAGTTTAATGCCCAGTATGAGCCCAGTTGAGAAAGAGGAGGAGACACAGCAAAGAGACAGAGCGATGCAGTTCTCGGGGTGTGTGTGATGAGCTGCTGCGTGCAGGGGGCTGCTGCCAGGCTGGTACCCAGTCGAGGCAGCCAAAATCAGCTCTCTGCCGGGACTCGGTCACCGCGTCAATGCAGCAGCAGCACAGATGGACCATCAGGAATGTTCTCCCCAGCCTCCTAATAGGCAGTGAGTGCTTGTTTAAAATAAAGTCTGACAAATGGCATGTCGGGGGCGTCAAGTCCTGGAGCACTGTCTTCCAAAAAGTATGAAAAGGCACCAGAGGGGAGCCTGGCACAGCCTCCCAGATGACAGTAATTAAAGGCTTTTGCACTCAGGCGCTGGGAGCTGCTCCTCTTGCAAATTGGCCTTGATTGAAGAGGAAGAGAACGATTAAGCTGAAGGGTAGTGATGGGGGCGGCAGACAAAAAACACAGAGGTAAGTCTCAATTTGTATTCTGATTTATTTTTTTTTCCCCTCTTCCTCTCTCCCAAACGTGTTCCACATGGGTGGAGGCAGCAGAGCTCCAGGTCCACACAGCCTGGGCTGGCTCTGCCCGAGACACACAGGAGCAGCTCTGCTCTGGTCCTGCCCAGGCAACCCCAGAGCATCACCCAGCACTTCGTGCAGCTGGTCCTTTTCTGGAAAGCTCTCCGGGCTGGATGGCACCAGGGTCACTCATCCCTTTGCAGAGCTGGCAAAAGGGTGAACCCCTGCCCTGGGCTACACCCCTGGCTCCCTGTACTCCCTATAAACCGCAGGGGTTACAGCTCTTTCCACTATTTTAATCATAAAAGGAACGTTGATAGCTTGTCCAATCTAGGTTTTACCATGTTAGTTATTTTAAACCCCTGTTTTTAATGAAGTTCTCTGAATGTATTTGAGTTCAGTGCTAAGCCCCGCACCAATGTGAGTGGTTCCTGTGGGGTAGCTGACAGTGTTACAGAAATATGCTTCCTTCCCTTCCTTAAGTTTTGTCCCTTCTTAGACCCACAAGCACCAAAGACATCCCAGCTCTGGCTGGCCTGGCTGGGGTCCTCCATGGAGCAGTTTGTCTTGAAGTACTCAGAGAAGTCACCACAGCATGAGCATGGATGCTACCTCCAAACTCAGCCAGCTGCTTCACAGCATAGAGACAAGGAACTGGTACAAAAATCAGCTGAGAGCCTCTGGCCCCCAAGTCCTGAGCATTAACAGTGAGGTAAAGCAATTTAGCTTGAGTTATGGCAGGATAGAGCATCTCTTTTGTCCTGGTACAAAGGACAGCTAAATAAATGGTGTTTATTCAAGCAACTGTAAAAACTCCAGCATGGAGTTTTTGAGCAGCCAGCCTGACTCAAGGAAGCTGCTGGCCCAGTCTGCAAATGGATCCCCTTGTCTGGGTCCAGTCCTGTAACCGCTGAACCCAGTGGCCAAACTCCCTGTGGGAAGATGGGGAAGCAGCCCTGGTGCTCTACATTTGGTGCTCATTAATATTTGGACAAGAAAAGTGGTGTACTTAATCTAGTGCAGCAATTGTGTTTGTTACAGGGCAATAACTCTGCAGGGTTACCATGAAATTTGACGCGGCTTATGAAAAATGTGGAGACAGGGCTGCAGACCTCTGGCAGAAAAAAACCCCTGTTGTGTCAGGCTGAAACCTGTGTTTGAATCAAAAAGGTGATAGGGTTGAAGAAGGGACAGATAAAGATGCTTTACCTGCCCGCTCAGGCAAGGTGTAATGTCTGTCCGTCCCCACGTGCCACGCCGCAGTCCCTTCGCGGTGGCAGGCTGGGAGATGCCAGCTCCTACTGTGGCACTGAGCCGCCCTAAATCCTCCCTGGCCTTTCAGAGGGGAAGCTGCTTGCTGGAGGGAGCGAGATAAGTGTAAGAGGAAAAAACAAACAATTTGCTTCCAGCTCCTGCGAGCAGCAGAGGCGGTTGCTCTGAGTGAGGCTTGCAGCACCGTTCATTCAGCATGGTAGTGTCTGTGTACCTGCGCCCCGTGCGTGGCAGGCGCTGCGCTCTTGAGGTCGGCCAGATGATGTTGCAGGGACAATGACACCCCAGGTCCATACAGCCAAGTGGGATCAAACTGGCATTGAGGGGTGATTGGTGGCACCATGTTAGAGCAGGGCTGGATGTTCCTCTGAGTCTGTCTGTGCTGCTCGTGGCAGTCGCAGCAGGTTGCCTGCAAACCTGCAGCTCCTGAGGAGCAGGATCACATCCCAGGGTAGTTTTTCCTTCAGAAGGTGGAAAAGAAGGAGTGTTTTCTCCTCCAAACCAGATATGAATCTGGATTGATTCCCTTTCCTTTCTAAAGCATTTGGGATCAGTCCTGACCCTGCTCTGCATTTCCAAGGGAGCAGCAGCATCTCACTGCTCCCTCCCATCATCCCCATTTAAACCACCCTGAATCCAGTCGCAGCCAGGCTGGCCAGTGGGTTCAGTTCATTGTGCTCTGGAAGAGCACAGTAAAACCTCCAGAAAATTATTTTTCATTTCTATGAGCTCCCTAAAAATCCCCACAGCTGCCTGCAAGCCCTGTGCTGCTCTTGACTGCAAGAGGTTCCCGGGTACTTGCAGAGTTGGGCCACATTGTAGGATAATGGATCTTTAACCCTCAGGGTGCCAAAAGGCACCTTTGTGGCCCTGCTGCTTTCCTCTCCCAGTTACACACTGGTGTGACTCGACAGCAGATGACAGAGGTTAGGAAAAGGCCTGGGACAGTTGGGATGCTGTTGCCATGGCAATCACATGGTGTCTGGAATAGCAAGAACAAGAGGAACTCAAAAAGTAATGATCTGTCACATCGATTAAAGGGGAGCTGGAGGGATTTTGTTTGGGGAAAGCCTTGTGCTTCAAGTGATATGAATCCATATGCCACATCTCCCCATTTGCCTCCCCCTGAAGGGCCCTGTCAACAGGAAATAATCTGATTTGTTTTGACTGGGGTTTTCTCCAGGGAGTGCCGACACGGTTCCTGCCCATCAGCTGCGCTGCACAGCTCCGCCATCCCAAGATGAAAGGCACCAAGTCAATGCAATATTCATTCACTTCCTCTTCCCTCCTTCATTCATTTCTTCATCCATTCATCTGCTTCATTCACATTTCCCCAGCACTTTAATGAGCAGTGCTTAGCCTCTGCGGTCCTGCAGAGCCTTCCCCTGGTACGCTCTTCACTGCAGATGGCTGTCTTCAGGCTTAATTATTTTGCAGGGCAAAGCTCGGCACGGCTGGAGCGGGGACGCGTTGTGCCCAGCTGGGCACTTGGGTCATTAAACCCCACACAGATCCCCCCGGGTTTTGCTCGTCCATCTTTCACGTCTGGATGATTTCTCTCTGCTGTGATTTCTGTCTTGTCCAGCTGCCCTCCTCTTCACAGGAGCCCGTCACAGCGCCGATACCCGTGCCCATCGCAGCCCTCCTGGGGTCACAGGGGGTGGCTTGGAGGGAGGTGGCGAGTGGCATCACTGGGGAAGCAGGAGGGAGCCAAGCGTGAAATGGGCATCGCTGGAGCACTGATGCCAGGTGCTCGCTGCTGAGCCAGAGCCACAAGAATAAACATCCTCAGGGCTGTGTCACCATCCGCCTGCCCCACCATGCTGATGCCCTTTGCGGTGCTTGAGGAGCGTGGGGTGATTTATTTTTTCTCTCTGCCTGGTGTCCTGCTCTCAGAGACTGATTCAGCAGGGGTAGGTGGGTGATAGCTCCTGTGTGAGCTCCAGGCTTGGGCCAGGGGAGCAGAGCTGTGGGCCAGAAGTTACAGGGCGAGGGGGCAGACCCCCGGCGTGAGCAGCTTGGGCTTGAGACATCACAAGCCAGATGCAGGAGCAGGAGCAAGAAGCACATGCAAGCACCTGATATTAGGGATTTTCATCAGATATGAGCATTGCTCATCCCTCCCATTGCCCAGTTTTGAGCAGTCACAGGGTGTAGATGGGGGGAACAAGCATCTCTCTATTTTACTGCCTGTATTTCAACCACCTCAGAGCAGGTTTGATTTTTTTTTTTTTCCCCTCACCAATATGCAGACGTTTCTCTTGAAGAAAATAAAATGTCTGGATAGCAACCAGGTAGAAATTCAAGAAAGATTATAAGGAGAAAACTAATTTCTCTGCCTATGATCTCACTAGTGGAAAATTATTCTTTCCTCTCCCCAGCCCAAAACTCATTTTTGCTCTGCGTGCGGGTGAGCTGTGCGCCATCGCTCTCCAAATAGCTAAATGCATTTCTGAACCGAAGGAAGGAAACAGAAAACATCCGTTCTTTGTATAATGGAGAAAGCTTTCTCTTTTGTTCCCTGCTTTTTATCAAGTATCTGCTGCCATTATTTTTACTCACTGGGTTATTACCTCCGAGTGGCTACTTCCACCAGCGTGAGCTGGTTTATTGTCTGCTCAGAGCAATTATGGATTGGGATAATTCCTGCCGTGCTGTTTCATTGTGGAAGGATCCGCTGTGCTCCATGGCCAAGGTAACTTGAGGTGATTTGTGCTGCTGAGTTACCCATCAAGTTAATTAGGAGTGGGTGGCTCGTGCCCCGCTGTATGCTGGGACAGAAGGATCAGCAGAGTCTGAACCCAGGCGTCTTCCCAGTGTGAGAGGTATTCAAAGGAAAGTTTGTTCAGGGGAGAGGAGACTGGGGTTAGGTTTATTTCTGGAACTAGATCATCTTTATTCACTAGTTGACAGAATGCTGGCCAACATTGGAAGGGACTCCATTGCTGCGTGGGTGTAGACAGGAGTGTCCCTGCAGGAGGACTCACAGTCCTGGTGGAAGACACTTGCTGCCTTGTTCATAGCTCATGTCTAGGAGATCATTTGGTTCCTTCTCCTAAAGATGAGAGGAGAAAAGCATTCCTCAGTCCTTGTGGGATTTCCCCTTAGCAACTGCTTTGCCTTGGTTGGAGAGGGGAAATAAGATAAAAATGCTTCTCTGAAGTTCTGGGCCTCATGCATCTGGGGAGATCAGAGCCCTAGTGCTGTCATGCTGCCTCTTTGAACCAGGGGGACTTTCACCCCAGGCAGGAATATACACCTGGCTTCATGGTCGAGGGCTCAGCCTGCAGGTTACAAAAGTACCTGGTTATTTTTATTCCTTTGATACTTGATCTACTATCAAAATAATTTTTTTTTTCTCTTTTACTTCCTAGGAATCCCAAACAAACCTGCCACAGGCAATAACATTTATTGATGAGGCACTTCCAAACCCCCTAAGTTGTCCATGCACAAAAAGGGTCAGGTCATCCCTTGCACAGCCCTGCAACTGCAGCCTTGCCTGGTGCAGGGTTTCTCCTGCAGACGTGAGGGGTTTGCAATCCAGATACTCAGGTTAGTAACAATGTGTTTATACATTCGCTTGCTAATAAGTAAATACAAAAGCGTGACACTTTTAAGTGCTTGCTAAGGCTGTGACAAACACGTTTTTCCCACAATTAGTAACTTGTGGATTAGGAAGCCATGATTTTATTTATTTTTAATAGCACACAATGAGGACAGATTAGCATGAAACTATAATGCCATCACATGCTCTCAAAATCCTCCATGCCAAGACCCCATCCAAGTTCAGCACAAGTAGCAATGAGCTTTTCTAAGGAGGCTTGATGATAAGAAGTCTTTTTTCTTGCTGGCTTAGAAACTGTAACTAGCAGGGCTGAATTTCTGGGTTTGTCTGTATACATAAAAAAATCCCCACAAAATGGCATTGTTCAGTTATTTACCTCATTATTAAGCTTGGTCCTCCATACCCACAAAAATGTCTAGATGTCTGGACTGTATCTGACACAGAGAAGGTCTGCTGGACCTACTTACCAGAGCTCCTCTTGGCTTTGATACTAAGCCCATACCCTGGGCTAGGTCAACATTTGCCCATTTCCCAATATTTTCTTGTGCAGACCATGGCTTCATGCTTGCTTTGCTATTCAGACCTGGCCCATCTGAACTCTTGAATATCCCTTCTGTAGGAAATAGATGGTTCCAACTGATCTGAATGGGCACAAAGACTTCACCCCTTTCCTAACACAGGTTGGACCCTGGGAAATGTTTGCAGGTACAGGAATCAGGAGGTGGTAGAAAGCCACCTTTCTCCTGCTCTTCTCTGGTTCAGCTGAAGATCTGAGGGTGTGGAAATCCATCCTAAAGTTTCAAAGCAATCTTCCTTGTGTCCTCCCTTGTCAGGCAGAGTTACCAGAACAAGGGAAATGGTGGTTGTTCATGGAGCATGTTGCCTTCAGCATCATGGTGACAGCATCCAGGGACCTGGAGGACAACATTTCCTTGCCTCATGGGAAGCATGAGGCAGGAGAGAGCAGGCAGGACCAGGCAACAGCTCTTGAGTTGTGATGCTGTCCCTGCTGCCTCCTTTTCCCATCAGCTGGGTGAGACAAGCTCTCCTTTTCAGCTCAAAAAATTTCCTGGATCAAAGTTTTGCAGCTACTCTTGCTATCCCAGAGTGCACTAATGTATGAGTCGTCCATGCTCACTTTCTCCATAGGTAACTCGGTGCCTGAGTGGATCGTTTGACTCCAGGATGACTTGCGAGACACAGGGAAGCCAATGTCCATCTGCTAGCCATAGATGGGGTCCATGCACTTTGAGGCAGTAACATCTGAGGTCTGGACAGACACATGGCAGTGACATCCTGGCAGGTGACTTGCGATCTCCATCACATGGTACGATAGTGGAGGTCTCCAGAGACTTTTCCTACACAAGACTGGTATCTTGCATCCCTTTTCCCTCATATTTTTGGCCCTCAGCCTGCCTGCTCAGCTTCTTTCCATTGTACCCAGTTCCTGAAGCAGCCCCAGGGTTCAGCACACTGTGTGCAGGTACTGCCTGAGTGCCCATCTGTATTCATGGAAATGGTCCTACCAGGACCTGATGGCATTTGTAAATATTTGCATTTTGTGAGGAACTACCCTGTTTAAATGTAGGGCGATATTAACTCCATCTTCTCTGTGTTCCCCCATGTTCCTGAGCTCCGTTCACCAGCCCCAGCCCCTGAGACAGCTCTGCTGAAAGCAAATATGTCAGTCTTCACTGCACAGGGAATATTTTAAGGCTCTGAAAACAAAGTTTATTATAGCAAAGCTGCCAAAAGTGTAACCACTGCCATGCTAAAATATCCTCTGCCTCCTACATTTGTAACGTGGGAGTCTTTTATATCCTCTTTACTGCGGCTGAACCATACATTTGTCTTGGCAGCAGATGTATATAGACTGGGACCTATTTCAGTGTCATGCAAAAGAGCTCTTAGGTTAAAAGATATATTACAGCTTACTGGAAAGCTTGAAATGAACTGCATGATGATGCCGCATGAAGATAAAGAACCAGCAATTTTATTGAATTGTGATTTTATCCATATGGGCTGAAGCTTTGAACCGCTTTAACATCTCCAAAGGTCTCCATTTGCCAAATTAACTATTGAATTTTGGGCAGCTAGTTGGAGACAGGAAAAAGAGACCTCATTTCACCATTTCCAGAAAAGCACTGCCTACTTCTCCACTGTATAAGAGTAACCCAAAAAGAAGGCAGCCAAAACACAGTCCCTGCTGCATCCATCGCTGGCCAGTGCGGGGGCTTCAGGGAGGGCGTCCGCTTCCTTTGCTCTTGGGCACAGTGGCAGGAAAGACTTGGTTGGTCACTACGAAGCTCTGCTGTGGTTATTATTAATACCAGGCTCGTAAATGTTAGTGTTTCAGTGGCCAGATTCCTCTGCGGTGCTGACAGACCTTTTACAGCCCCCGGATTTAAGCAGCAGCACCAAAGGTGTCCTCGGATGGCCCAGGATTTCCTCGGGTGTCTGGCAGTGGCAGGCAAAGAGTTAACGATAGAAAAATATGTATAGGTTTAGGGGAAGGATTTTTTTAAAATATATGGTGTTTTGCTTCACATCAGAGCTCTTGGCACAGTGTCCCCCGCCTCTAATCACACCTTATAACTGCAGTTTAAATCAAAACCCGCAAGGCTGGACCAGTTGGATCCAGTTTCTATTAAGCCATTTGATCTGCGACTGAGCAGACTTGCTTGTCACTCAGCCAGTCCCCTGCCTGTGCCTCTACATAATGAGGCTCCCGCAGCAGCCCGCTGCTCCCAGCTGAGTGCAGGGGAATCCATGAAATACTGGGTCAGGATATGTCCCCCCTGCACTGGCCCTCACCTCCTCAAGCAGCCAGGTGGTGAAGCACAAGCTGGACTGTGGAGCACAGCTTAAAAGCTTTGGCCATTTAATTGGTACCAAAAAAACCCTCCCAAAAATCCCAGAGATTTCCACATTAAAGCAAAAATCCCCTTTTTGTTCCTCACTGTCATTTTTTTGAACGTTAACCTCTTGAAGATGTTGGTCAGTAGTTTTGCTACTAAGGGCACTACACAGCCGTGAGCGGGTGTGCGGCTGTCTTTAATAAAAGATGAGATCTCATCCTCTCTGTGCTGCATCGCTTCTCCGACAGACCATGGGTTGGAGCCACAGCTAATAAAATTGCCTGGGCCCTGTTTTGCTCTCTGCTGATACCAGTAAGGGAGCTGGTCTCCTGATTTTATAGACTTAAAAAAACAAAGTCCCTGTTTATTCCTTAAATTAATGCACCCACTGATGCACACATTAGCAGTAGGAAGGAAACAGTCTCAGACACGATCTTGGGTCGCTGCTCCCAGGTCCCCCCGTGTACACAGGGCAGGAGGATGGAGGGAAGCGATGGCTCGGCCTCCAGGACTGCATCACTAAGCTGCTGGTTTAGCTCCTTTTTGCAGCCATTTTGAACACTGAATAAAGCAGGGAACACAGCGTGCAGCCCTAGAAATCCAAACCAGTCTCCTAAGGCAGATGTGTTTAAGAGCAGAATTGCAGCTGTGGCAGGGAAGGAGTATATTCACCAGCATTTCCTGCTTTTTGTAATCGAGCTTTTTCAAAAGCTCTGGTTTGGCTGTGAAGTTTGTTTGGATGAAGTTCTTGAGGACTTGTTCTAAATGGGATTTTTCTTTTCTTTCTCTTCACATGTCACTGAACCGCACAAGATGGCCACAGACTCCGAACTCGGAATCCTCATTTGCAGGCTCTGAGGTTGATTTTACCAGTTCAATAACTGGGAAAATTATGTGAATTGGTGGCAGAAGCAAATTCTGTGATGACTGGTGAGAAATACGGCTCCAGAGCGAGGTTACTGCTTCAGACAAGTCTGCAGCAGGCAATGGTGCCCGGCTCTCCAGCAGAGACGGCTGCAGTGAAATAACCCAAGAGGTCCTGGTTAAAATTAATTGAGTTCATTAATTGAGCAGCTGTGGCATGGCTATTTTCTCTGCATGCCCTGGCTCTTAGTCCTCCTCTCTGAGGGGAGAAAGTGTTGTTAAACTCATTTATTGGCAATGCCCATGGTCCAAAGCAGAGGTTGTCATCCTCTGTCCCATCAGCTCTGAGATACTCATTGCAGATGCCCGTCCCTCAGCTGGGACTGAGGACTTTTAGACCAGGTGACAACATTTTCTGGATGCAGAGAATTGAGAGAAGGAAATATTCTGGAGAGTTTCTACATTACTGTCCACAGAGGGATGGTGTTGCCTCCCCTCTGCCTGCTGAGAGCCCGGGATGGGGACACGGTGCTGGGTGGCACCCGTGAGGGGAGGGCAGGCTGGGTGCATGGTGTGCTTCAGACTCCTCAAAAATGATGTAAATATGGATTGTCACTTCCCTTTTTTTACATGCAGCAGGTCAGGCCCTGCTCTGGAAATCAGTGGCTGGCAGATCAGACACGTAACTGATGGAAATGCTGCTGCTGACCCATGGAAGGGGTTTTGGTTGTTGTTTGGGGTTTTTTTGCAGCCAACTCATTCAGGAAAGAATAAGCTTTTATTTCTTAGCCATCACTTTTTGCAGCATGTGTCAAGCTAACAATGACTGGGTATTCCTCCGAGGCTGTAAAATAAGCTCGGAAAACAAAACAAAAAAAAATGAAAGAAAACAAAAGATAAACCTACTGAGCTAGTGTTTGCTTTCCAGACGGAGCCTGTGGTATGGCATCAGCAGCCAAGCGCTGCTCTGGGTCAAACATGAAGGCGTCGTGCTGTTTGTGTTCGCTCAG